>NW_019385226.1:273698-425081 GCF_000671375.1 Centruroides sculpturatus | reverse complement strand
CCTTTGTTAAATATTTCGAATATCACCACTGGTTATAGTGGTATAGTAGATGTGATGGGATGGCACCATCAGAAGTATTGGAATCAGATTTTTGTTCTGAAAGTATGCAAGAATGTATCAATTATATAGTATTACATAAATTACAGTGGTGCCTCATATAACGTATGTCTCGAATAACGGATGCTGCGAACAATGGACTTTCTGTTTGGCCGTTACGTGACTTGAACAACAGACTTTCCATTCGGCAGTGACGTGAGGTGAACAACAAACTTTCTGTGAACAAGTGCGAATAATGTTTTCACTCTTTTGCTGTTGCCAATGACAATCTGCTATTTTTATAATATATTAGTATTATTAGAATATATTATTAGTATATCTGAAGTACAGAGCTCCCGTCGGGATTTGGCTTACTCCCTTGTTTATTACGTATATCACCTCAGTGCAGAGTATTTACATTTATTCAAGTGTTGTGCAAATCATGGCTTCTAAATAAACAGAAAGGTGATTTGAATTGAAACAAAGCAAGAAATCATCAGAAGGAGTGAAAGTTGACAAAAACTTCCTTGTCGAATGGGGAAAGGTTCAGGAGTTTACCAACACTCATTATCCAAACAGAGCTGAGGCCAACAGGATCAATGATCTCTACAATGACACCATTGCCCATCATTTCTGACAGATGTTGAAGAAGAGAGAGAAACAGACCACCTTGGACATGTTTTTCAAGAAGCCAGCAGACAAAAAACAAAGGATGGAGCAAGAGGGGTTGACCCTGCAAGCTCCAGTAGCCTCTCTCGAATCTGACTCCGATTAAAAAACAATAAAAAAAAAGACCTGCTGCAATGTGTAAAAATTCTGTATCTGTATGAATGTGTGAAGAAAGTGTTCCTCCACCTCCTCCTTACATCTGACTACCCGGCATAATTGGTGACTGCTCCATTTTCATTTTTTTTATGGTACAGTATGGTTATATTATGCTGCGGAATGAATTATGTTTTAACATGTATTTCTATGGGAAAAGGCGTTTCGTATAACGGACTTTTCACTTAACAGATGTGCACCTGAAACAGATTAAGTACGTTATACAAGGCACCACTGTATATGACTCTAAAAATAATTACTGCTTACCTGTACTTTCTTCACTCTTGGATAGGCATAACAATCTTTATCACTCTCATGAAATATATTGCTATCATTGTTACTGGTGGTCACCAGACAAACTAAGAGAGAGAGAGAGAGAGAATTTGTCTATATCATGTTACAAATGTAATGTTTTAAACTTGCTGGAATATTGTGATATAGCAAGAAATGTAATATTATAGTTGTTGCAGATTAAGTGTTAAAGATGTAACTAAGGTCTCCTCCCAAAGCATATTTATCTGGCTTGTGTAACTTGTTTTCACTGACATATTTTACCATCAACCTTCGAATGTCTGTCAGAAGAGAATTTTTAAGTCTTTAGAAATTTGCATTTTGTTGGCTTGTATTTTCTATTTTTGCTCTTATGTACTGTACTTTACCTTTGTGAAACAAACCTTTTCAAAAATGAAATACAATAAACTCCCAATTATCCGTGTGCAGATTATTTGGTTTGCGGATTATCTGTGCATGAATTTAATTTTAAAAAAATAATTATATGTGTGTGTATTTTTTAAATAGTTGCTCGCTTTCATGTTTACACATCCTATAAGTCTGCACGTATTCATATTTAGATGTTTGAAGCAGGTGGTGGGGGTATCTGAAGTCAGCTGAACTGGTTTTAGTTAGGCCACTTCTTTTGCGCCGGACGTTTCTTTTCGGAGAAGAAAATGATACGTTTATACAAAGTTTCGTTTAGTTGCATGTTATAATACGTATTACAATTTAAGATTTGATTATATGTACATATGTATAATACATATTATACATAATATTTTTTTCAAATAACTCTCCCACAAATACTTTTAGTGTAAAATTACGTAAAATAAGATGTTTTTTTTTAATTTTCAGATAAGTACCCTTAAAATGCCTAATAATCTAAAGAAAGTTGTACTTACTATAAAACAAAACTAACATTAATTGAAAAATTTGAAAAAGGTGAATCTACATTGAATCTAAATGTTGTATTTTAGAAATAAATAATTATAGTTCGGATTATCTGTGCCACCTCTCTCCACCATTAGCCCAGATAATCAGGAGTTTACTGTATCTGTTGAACTGAAGTATCTGCAAGAACTAATTATATCCATTGGCACTAGGTAAGGGATGATATTTCGTTGAGGGACTTGTGACGACTGCTTAAACTTGCAGTTTCTGGCTATATTGACTTGGAGATATGAAGATAGTAGGTTGGGAGGTTATGAGAAAGCATTGCTGTCATTGCTGAGAACTTAACAAATCATTTACTCCCAGGTGTGAAAGTTGATGTTATGACATTAAACTGTTTATGTTGAAGTCTGATTTCTCACACAGCACATAGGGAAGGACCTTCAATGTTCAGTTAATTGAAAAAATAAAAGGGAAGGAATTTGGGTTGCAGCTAGATGAGGACACAGATAATAATTATGATGCTCACTTGATTTGCTATGTACAGTTTATACATAGTAATAACATTTCTTTTTTGTAAAAGTTTTACTGCTGATGTTAAGACTCATGACTTGTTTGAGATCTCTGATATTTTTATATCCGAAGATGATTTGGAGCAGATCAAATGTATTGGTATCTGTACTGATGGTGCTCTTTAATTTAAAAAAATATAGACTATTTTGCAAATTGTATTTGTTAGAATTTGACATAGAGCACTTTGGAAAAAACTGGATTTAGCAATGGTGCTGAGAATCAAAAAAGTTTGGGAACCACTGGCTTAGTGAATTTAATCATATATATGAACAACACTTTTTACATTATTATTTAGACAGCTAATATATACAATAGTTTGTATTGTAGTTACATTTTAATATGAATGAAGTTAAATTCTTAAGTTTAGAAAGTTTTGGAAGAAAAGAATTGGCCTAGAGTGGCACTCACAGTGCCAACTGTGAATGACCAGTATGGTTCTCTTTATTGGAAGAATTTTGGTGTAAAAATTTTATGCGCATAAAAAGTAGATATAATACATCTCAAAGCCTGATGATATATTAATAAACCAACAAATGCCTAAACAGACTGTTCTAAATTATTTATTAAATTATTAAAAATTATAATTATTAATTTAGATAAGAGATGGCACTTAACACTTACCTCTATACCAAATTCATTTGTATTTATTATTTAATTATAGCCATATTATAGCACTATTATTTAGGCGTTTGTTGGTTTATTAATAAAAAGTACACACATGCTCTACTTTTTTTTCAGTTATTTTTCAGCCAAAATTTCAGAAAAATTTTTATGCTTTGTTTTATTCTAGATATAATGCCGAATTTTATGCATATGTTTCTGGCCATAGTGTCTCTTTCCTTCTTTTTTGCTTGTTTTGCTTTTGAGATGACTGTTGCAATGGTTTGTAATGGTGGTCATTTATTGCTGATTTTTTGTTTTTTCTGCTTTTGCAGGGTTTTTTTCCTCCAGTTTGGTCTTTTTTATTGCATTTTTGTTTTTCTTGTTTTTCTCTTGTTGATTGTTTTTCTTTTCTCAGTTTTTTGCTTGATTTTTGTGTTTTGGGGCGTTTTTGGGTGATGGTTACAGCAGTTCTTGACAATCACCACCTAACGTTTTCCTAAATTTTTTGTTTCTGACTTTTTTCATGACCATGATCAATGGAGGTCATCGACCTCTCTCTCTGAGACCACTCTCAGTATAGCGTGAGCTTTTTATTTAGATTAGTCTTTGGCATGGTTTTTTCAAAGCTTTTTGTTTGTTTTTGGTCTCACTTTCTGGAACAAATTCTTTTGTGTTGATCAAAACACGTTTCTTGTTTTTCTCACACTTCTGGCTTGGCAGCGTCATGTGAATCTGGGACATCACAGTTTTCTGTGACCGAGTCTGAGCAGCTTGGGTGCTTCTTTGCCTGGACACTTGGCTTTCAGACCCTGTCTTTTTTGGGACCCAGTGCTGTTTCTCTGATAGCGTTGAGATAGAACGACTCCCTGGGATGTACACCATCTTGATTATGGACCATAGATGGGACAGAAACCTGATCTACATAGGGTCCACTAAGCGCTCCCTGGAAGTGAGAATGAAAGAACACGCAGAGGATATTCTACATGCGAAGCCCACCATTGCTCTTGCTATCTATGCCTCAGATCCAGAAATAGAACCATTGTTCAATCAAGCCAAAGTGATTTTCACTACACAATACGTAAACCATCTTAGATGGCTAGAGGCTCTTTACATCTGTATGGCTATACTTAAAGATGATAACTGCATTAACCATAAAGATGAAATCACCCTGTCAACTGCATGGCAGGTGCTCATAGACAAGAACTTATAATAATCTACAGTCGTTAAAGGGGCGCACGCCTGAATGATGTTATCGATATCCACGCAATAGAATTCTGAATGGTGTTCCAATTTGACTTTAATTTGAATCGCATTCATTTAACAGTCATTGGTTACTTGAAGAAGAANTTCTTTCTTGGATGTCATATTGATTAAATATATAAATCACAAAACTGGAAAAAGAAGTATAGCACAAACACTCGGAAAAGCAATGCTTAACTCGCGCATGCCTAACAACAACTAAAATTTGACACAAAATACCGTTACGTTCGTTATCCGAATTTTGTTCGTTATCCAAGACAAAACTTTTGCAAAATAAAAGTTCGTTAACCGATTTGGTCGTTAACCAGGACGTTCGTTAACCGAGGTTCCACTGTAATTTTATATTTTAGTTGCAGTTCAACCAGCATGCCAGTAACCCGTGGGTTTCAGGCATGCTGATCTCCCCAGTTTATATGTGGCATGCCAGTTATTCTGTCAAAATTTGGTATAAACTCAAAGTTTTTTTTTTTGGGAGAGCTCAAAAATTAACAGTTTTGTTTCATTACAACTACAGTGTCTAGGTTCATATTCTTTAGTTTTAATTCAATCAATTTCTGCTTCTATTCTTTTACTTCTGTCAGATCAACATCTTTAGCTTTCTCATAAATCTGTGAAAGTTATAATGTTTTGAGCTTTGAAGCTTTCAAGCCAACTATTAGAAACTTTGACTCATTCTTCAAATGTGTGATAATTCTGTCGTTCTTTTGTAGAATAGGTCTTGAAATTGGAATATTATATAGTCTTGTATTTAGAAACTATTCGTACATTATTCTGTTATGAGTTTCATTTCTGGTTTTTCAAATCTCCCTGATGTTTACCATTCAGTCATTCTTCTTGATTTTTTTTTTCTTTGTTTCTCAGAATTTGATAAACTTTTGTTTTGAAACAACTAAATTTTCAGCAGTGTTCTTTAACACTTAAATGTTTTTCTTCATTATTCATGAGCTTATTTTAGATTTTAAATGTTGTGTATTCATCTTTATTCTTGACGTTTCTGCTATTCTGAATTTCAGTAATATAATAACTAATACTGTAAAGTTGCACTACACAGTGATGCTTTTTGTTTAAGCTAAAAGTAAGACTAAAAATAGAACACACAAAGATGGCATTATCAGACACAGTTTTTGCACATTATTTATCTTCACTTCTGTCTTAAGATTGTTTTACTTTTTGTGGACTCAAAATTGCAGTGTGTGTCCACATTAAGCAGTCTCTGGCTTAAACAGATAAAATTACATTAACTTGTATATTACAGGATAAGGGACTAGAAGAAAAATCATAATAAGCAGGTTTCCATTATACTGGGAGTCTGGTTTAAACAGTTTCCACTGTATCATTATATTAGATATTAAAGTAAAATTCATTCTGCATTCAATATAAAGAGTAACTCCGATAATGACCATTTTGTACATGAAACCCCACACAATTTGTGAAAAATGTGAATTGTTTTTGAGGTTTGCAAGGAAGTAACCAGTTAACATTGTAGTTCAGCTACCTAAAATTTTTCTCAGAAGAAAATGCAATAATACATATTGAGCTTTTATGGAGGAAGTTTTGTATACTGATTCCAGAGTTCTGGCTATAATTCTAAGATAAAATTTTTTAAAAATTCGTTTAACATAAGAAAATTAATTTTTTAAATTTTAGAATCACAGTTAATATTAAATTAATGCAGCAAATATTGTAAATATCATTTCAAAAACTACATGCCTTAGCATTGATTGTAAGTTATATGTTCAGATGTTACTATAAAAATACACATTTAACAATGAATAAATTGCTGTTAAATTAAAATTGGAAAATAGGATAGTAAAAGTGAATAAGACATTCCCCAGTCGAATAAATTGACTCCATTGGATAAAAGAAATCATTGGAGTATGGAAAATGTAATATTGTAAATATTAAACAAAATTATAAATTAAATTTTATATAATTCCCTAATTATTCAACTAGTTAGTCCTGGTCAGTTAGCAATTAGTATTTAATGTAAATCTAATTGCAATCTTTTTTCTTATATTATACAAAATAATTCCTTCATCTATATACTTTGTTTCTTTAAAAGGAATATGATTTGTTTTTATTACAATTTCTGTTATTTCATGAATATAACAACTTTTATAACTTACTAATAGTGTAGAGTAAAAATCAGTTCTACAAAATATTTATTATTGTAACATTTTTATTAATAAATTTTTTACTCAGATATTTAGTTATAGTAAAAAAAAACTATATGTCAAATTAAAGTACAAAAATGTTAAATAATTTTATGTTTACAGATTTGTCTTTTTCATCTAATATTAGATTTAATCACGAGCCTCTGAGTAACATCAATATTACTTTATCAGTTAAATTTGCTTATTTAATTAAGATTAACAGAAATTACTAATTTCATTTTTTGAAGTTTATAGCAAAGTTATAATTTATTAAAAAAGTTATTTCTAATAATTAAATTACATTGGCTAATAAATATATAATTGATAAAGTTATAAGGTGATAACAAGGTTCAAACTCATATATGACTAAAGTTTATTTTATATAAAATGTTTAAATAAATTGCTTCTTAATGTGTTTTATATTGTTCATAAATATGTCATTTAAGCTTTGTAGATAGTATTTGTTGTTTTTTTTTTATTGATAAAATATATTTGTTGAATATCATTTATATAAATATAAATTAGTATTCATGATGATTAACTTTTTTAAACATTTGAAAATACATATGGAAAATTCCCCAATTTTATATTGATATTCATTACTATTAATTTTTTCCTATGATGCATGGAATTAGTGTTTGTGGTTCTATCTTCTAAAAAAGCTTCATATTGCACATGTGGATACATATTTCAGCTCTAATATTACAAGTGTAAGCAATTTCTAAATTATTTATATTCAGTATGACAATTAAATGCAACACGTGAAAGCTGAATCATCACAATAGGTAAAGATAAAACCATTTTATCTTTTCCCTCCATTTGGAAGCTTTTAGCCAATCGGCATTGATGGACAAGCAAAACATCTGATGTATAGTTGAGGATTGATTGCATCTTCAAAATGGATGACAAACAACTAATTGAAGAAGTTCAGAAGCATCCAGAACTGTATGATCCTAAGAGACGAGATTATAGAGATATTGATAAGCGAGAATTAGCATGGTCAGAAATTGCCGAAGTGATGGGTTATACATGTAAGTAAATTTATAGCAATCTATTTCTCCAGTTTTTAATATTTCAGAATATATTGGGTTGTTTGGAAAGTAATTTTGTTTTTTTTTTACCACCAGAGAGATTAGTTGTATTTTTACCCACCAATTTCATTCTAAATTGTATTGTCATTATATATTTTGACATCTGACATTTCAATGCTTATTTGTAAAAAATTTTGTTTGATTCTTTGCAATTGAATTTTTTTTTTCCTCCATCAAATATGGAAAATTGAAAACAGCATTTTCAGCATATTTTCCTTATTTATTATTGAAAAGTTAAGAATGCTGTTCAAGCAAGAAAAAAAATAGTGTGATGTGTATGGAGAAGATGTGTTGACAGAACAATAATGCCAAAATGATTTGCAAAATTTTGTTCTGGCAATTTCAATATTGAAGATGCACCATGTTCTGGAAGGCAAGTTGAAAGCTGATGAAGACAAAATAAAGGTATCGATTGAAGCAAACTGCTAACAACAACACAAGAAATCATTAAGAGATTAAATTTGTCAAATTCAATTGTTTATGATTACTTGAAACTACATGGTTTTGCTTCAAAGCTCAATATATGGGTTCCTTATGCTCTTAAAGAAAGAGATTTGCTGTCACATTGACATGTGTGATTTGATTCTCAAACATCAAGAAAATTATCTATTTTTGAAGTGAATCATAACTGGCAATGAAAAATGGATTGTTTGTAACAATGCTGAATGCAAGCAATTATGGAGTAGAAGAGATGAGCCAGCTCATAGTACTTTGAAAGCTGATATTCATAAAAAAAGTGGTGCTCTCTATTTGGTGGGATTTTAATGGAATTTTTTTTTCCCGAGCTTCTACCAGACAATTCCACAATTGATTCGGAAGTGTACTGCCATCAACTGGACAAATTGAGTGATACCATCAAACAGAAAAGGCTAGTATTGATCAACAGAAAAGGTGTAGTGTTTCACCATGATAATACCAGATCTTACACAAGTTTGGTAATTTGTCAGAAGCTGTTACAGCTTGGATGAGATGTGCTACCACACCCACCATATTTGCCAGATCTAGCACCCTTGGATTATTACTTGTTCCAGTCTGTACAAAATTTTTTAAATGGTAAAACACTTACTTCAAATGAGGATGTCAAAAATCACTTGGATCAGTATTTTGTAAGCAAAGATCAGAAATTTTATGAGTGTGGAATCATGATACTACCAGAAAGGTGGCAAAAGGTATTGGACTAAAATGGTCAGTTTATAATTCAATAAAATATTTATATATTTAAGAAAATTGTTTTTTTTTTTTTTTTTTCATGAAAAACGAAGTTATTTTCTGAACAACCCAATACAAAATTTTTAAAGGATGATATGTCATTTTTTTACTTATATTTTCCTGAATTACATTATAACATTTATGATATGTATGTTAGATTATAAGAAAATATGTATGAAATATAAAATGAACTGAAATATTAAAATATTATTTTTCTAGATTTTAAAAATTAAAAAATAGAAAATATATTTTAAAAAAGTGTTTTACATACATTGTTATTGTATGAAATAATATTTATTTTATTATTTTAATTTAACAAAGTTACATTTTCTCAATGATTTATTTTCTGATTCTTTGTATAGAGAAGCTACTACAATAAACTTATTCATTAAATTAGTTTTCAATTTTTTTATGCTCTTGACCAATTGAATAGTCATGTAAAAATTGCAGTATACTTTATTATTGAAAATTACAGTACTAGTCAGCAGATCAATCAGAATCATGCAATAAAAGAAGCATTATGGAAATGTTGTAGATTTATGATATCATATACACATGGCTATTTTTGTCTCAAAATACTGTAGGACTATGCTGAACATGCTTTTAGTTTTATGCTATTGGCAATCCAAAAATGAAATAAAAAAGAAATACATAAGATAGAAGTTTTTAATTGTGCACTGAATATGTGCTGTTAAGGTGCACAAAGTCTTGCAGCATCTTGCCCATTTATGCTCATTCTTTTATTGGGAAAGAATTGCTATGACTCATTTCTTTATTTTACACTAAGCCCTGGAACTTGCATCAGTCTTTGGTATTCTCACTTGTGACATGTCATGTCTGGATGATAACAGTGTTTTTTTTGGTTTCATTTATGCTAATTACTTTGCCAACATGGCTGCAAAATGCAAGGATAGTTATGTTGGTAGTTCTGAGAAGCCTTGAATATATAGTAATAGGAACAGTTAAAAGTTTAAAGGAAAAATTAAAATCTTAGACTTAGCCAAAAAGAAAAAGTTTGCTTCTAAAATTTTTAAAATTTATTATGATTTATTAGGCTATTTAATGTTAACATAGTGTTTACTTACTCTATTCATAAGAAAAAAAATCGACAAATTGTATTACTTTCCCAGCTTTACTAGGAAAGTTTGCAATATGCTCTTTTGTCAGACATCATTTGCCAAAAGTTTTGTTGCTACATCATTTGCCAAAAGTTTTGTTGCTCCAGCCTTTGACTCCCTTTGTAGAAAAATTTACTAGGACAAAATCTAAATCTACTAGCTACATATTTTTATATAAGTTTTGTTGTATTTATTTTGGATAATAAATTTATAGTAATTATTTAAAATTGTATGGTGACCATCTGTTATGAGATTTTGTTATAAAAAAATTTTTATATTTTTAAATTCTATAAAATGGCAAAAAGCTTAATTTTGAGGATAAGGATGAGTTTTATAAAAAAGTATAATTGTTACTAACAAGTAAAATTGTCATTAAGTGTGACCTTACTTGGAGATACACATGATCCCCTTTATCTTCCCACTCCTTTGACTTTTAACCACCAAAATTTAATAGCATTAATGCCCCTCATATACAAGCTGCCATGCCAAATTTTCTTACTTAATCTTTACCCCATCCTGAGATATTAAGCAAAATGATGCCAAAACACACACACACACACACACCCATAGAGAATTTTTTTTTTAAATTTAGGTCTTAAGTCTCAAAACATGAAGATTTGCAAAAAAACTGGTAGGGTCAAATTTGACATGATTCCAATACTTTCACTTGTTATGCATACATAACAGCTGGGAAAGTAAAAAGAAAAATCTTATTCAGAAAATAAAAGTTTTGAAATTTGAATTTTTTTTAATTCTTTATTTCTAAGTTTGAATTTGATCAATGACATGAGTTTACATTATTATTTCATAAGCTCTATAAAAAAGAATTATCAGAAGAGTAATGAAATAACAGAAACACAAATTGAAATAAAATACAATAAAAATGCACTGCCTTTAAATTTCAGTAATGAAGTCAAAATTGATATTTAATAGTAGTTCCTGTAATAAAAAAAATTCTCAGTATCCAATGGTTTTTGTGTCCCAAAAGTTTTAAAGGCATTGGTTATAATTTCTGTCCAACTAAACAAATTATTCATTGAGATGCATAAATATTTTCATAGGTTAAGTGAATAATTAATTTGTGTATTTTTATTGTGATTCCCTTCCAATATGTTTTTATTTTATATCATACTACAAAAATTAAAAGTATAAATGAATACTGTACACAAATATGCCTTATTTTGTATATTCATTCTAAACCCAACAATGAGAAATTTTTCTTACTTGTTATTGTTGGTCTTTTCCTTCCAATATTTATACAGATTGATCCTGATGATAATACTCTGTGTTTTGGTTTTAACATTGTCTAACTTTGTAGAAATAGCCATTCAACAATATTAAATGAGGAAGGAGATATTGTTTTAAAACTCTCAGTATAACAACAAATTTCTCTATTACAATATTTTTTCTTGTTTTGCTAAATATCATTATAGAGGGATTTTATTAGTAGATAAAAAATTTAATCAAAAATAGAATGAAATATCAATTTTGAATTGTCTTTCAAAAGGTAATATTGTCAATCCAATGATGGATTGTCTGTGTGCTATTAGGGACTGAATGATTACTGTTGATTATCATATACAAGGGGATACAAAAGTATGGTTAGAGTTGTGAAGCTAAGAAATATAGATGTTTAGTGTTCATTGTTGTTATTATTTTTATCTTTTATTATTTTCTTTCCCTTATTTGTGATTTAATGCATAAAAATATTTTTTCTTCTATGTCTATTTCCTGCATTTTTTTTCCATAACAACAATGTTTATAACCTACTTTTGCACTCCTTGTAATAGTACTTGATTGCTTGCTGGTCTTCTCTGGTTTTCCATAACAAATCTTTAATCTACACTTGTTTTATTTTAATTATTTTCTACAAGTCTTATTCACAATTTGTAATTTTTCTGAATGAATCTTAATTTAATTATATATGAAAACTTATTCCAAATGTAAGTTATAACTATACTTCTTTCATAATTAGATAATATATTCTAAGATGTGTATTATTAAACAAACATTATATATGCAAAAACCATTTCACCAAGCTATATCTTGTTTCTGCTAAGTATTAGCTAAAAACAATTATACAAAAGAATAGGTATTGGTAGTGGAGTATTTGATGACATAGTTCCACGCACTTTTTGATATTTCTCATGGGATCAAATTCTAGTTTCTAGTAAGGCCTGATAACAAAATAAAATGGTACAAATTTAATTTTTATATCATGAATTTTGAGTTATAAAAGTATGGTTTTTTTAATAGACATCTATTTAACTATAGTTATAGTTTGGTATTTGTATACTGAATATATATTTACTTATGCAACTTGCTATATGGCTCCATATTATCTTTCAAAAGCTGGACAAAGAAACTTTTAGAATTTTTTCCTATCTTATATTTTTCAAAAACATTGATATATTATACATTTTATATTTATCAGAGCATACTAGAGGTCTAATAATACCATTTTTACCTCTAGACTAGATAGTTCTTACCACCATCACCATTTAGTAGTCATATATTTCTATTCCATTACTTTATACAATGCTGCAGTATGAGACTTCATATATCAGTCAACCCTCATATTATTATTTGAATTGAATAAATTAATAAAATAAAATACAACAATCAATACAGNAGTACAGAGCTCCCGTCGGGATTTGGCTTACTCCCTTGTTTATTACGTATATCACCTCAGTGCAGAGTATTTACATTTATTCAAGTGTTGTGCAAATCATGGCTTCTAAATAAACAGAAAGGTGATTTGAATTGAAACAAAGCAAGAAATCATCAGAAGGAGTGAAAGTTGACAAAAACTTCCTTGTCGAATGGGGAAAGGTTCAGGAGTTTACCAACACTCATTATCCAAACAGAGCTGAGGCCAACAGGATCAATGATCTCTACAATGACACCATTGCCCATCATTTCTGACAGATGTTGAAGAAGAGAGAGAAACAGACCACCTTGGACATGTTTTTCAAGAAGCCAGCAGACAAAAAACAAAGGATGGAGCAAGAGGGGTTGACCCTGCAAGCTCCAGTAGCCTCTCTCGAATCTGACTCCGATTAAAAAACAATAAAAAAAAAGACCTGCTGCAATGTGTAAAAATTCTGTATCTGTATGAATGTGTGAAGAAAGTGTTCCTCCACCTCCTCCTTACATCTGACTACCCGGCATAATTGGTGACTGCTCCATTTTCATTTTTTTTATGGTACAGTATGGTTATATTATGCTGCGGAATGAATTATGTTTTAACATGTATTTCTATGGGAAAAGGCGTTTCGTATAACGGACTTTTCACTTAACAGATGTGCACCTGAAACAGATTAAGTACGTTATACAAGGCACCACTGTATATGACTCTAAAAATAATTACTGCTTACCTGTACTTTCTTCACTCTTGGATAGGCATAACAATCTTTATCACTCTCATGAAATATATTGCTATCATTGTTACTGGTGGTCACCAGACAAACTAAGAGAGAGAGAGAGAGAGAATTTGTCTATATCATGTTACAAATGTAATGTTTTAAACTTGCTGGAATATTGTGATATAGCAAGAAATGTAATATTATAGTTGTTGCAGATTAAGTGTTAAAGATGTAACTAAGGTCTCCTCCCAAAGCATATTTATCTGGCTTGTGTAACTTGTTTTCACTGACATATTTTACCATCAACCTTCGAATGTCTGTCAGAAGAGAATTTTTAAGTCTTTAGAAATTTGCATTTTGTTGGCTTGTATTTTCTATTTTTGCTCTTATGTACTGTACTTTACCTTTGTGAAACAAACCTTTTCAAAAATGAAATACAATAAACTCCCAATTATCCGTGTGCAGATTATTTGGTTTGCGGATTATCTGTGCATGAATTTAATTTTAAAAAAATAATTATATGTGTGTGTATTTTTTAAATAGTTGCTCGCTTTCATGTTTACACATCCTATAAGTCTGCACGTATTCATATTTAGATGTTTGAAGCAGGTGGTGGGGGTATCTGAAGTCAGCTGAACTGGTTTTAGTTAGGCCACTTCTTTTGCGCCGGACGTTTCTTTTCGGAGAAGAAAATGATACGTTTATACAAAGTTTCGTTTAGTTGCATGTTATAATACGTATTACAATTTAAGATTTGATTATATGTACATATGTATAATACATATTATACATAATATTTTTTTCAAATAACTCTCCCACAAATACTTTTAGTGTAAAATTACGTAAAATAAGATGTTTTTTTTTAATTTTCAGATAAGTACCCTTAAAATGCCTAATAATCGAAAGAAAGTTGTACTTACTATAAAACAAAAACTAATGTTAATTGAAAAAATTTGAAAAAGGTGAATCTACATCGAATCTACATGTTGTATTTTAGAAATAAATAATTATAGTTCAGATTATCCGTGTTTTTTGATTATCCGTGCCACATCTCCCCACCATTAGCCCAGATAATCGGGAGTTTACTGTATATAAAATTAAAATAGCAAACCTCATCATTTAATGAATATCTAAATACAATTTTAATGTTGATGCACAAAATTTATGTCCAATTTTAATGGGATTCTTTCAAAAAGCACTTAAAAATTTTGAATAACTCTCTGATCCAATGGTCATGATGAGCTAGTGGTTTTTTGCAGCAGAAAACAAAATTTAATGTTGGATAAATCTAATTGTGGATGGCATACAGCATTATCCAAAAAGAGAACATGTCTTTCCTGAATTTTCATTTCCCTGTTTAAAGAATTAAGCCATTCTTCCATTATAATCAAAGTCATCCACAATTTCTTATTTGCTTGCCATGTACTGGGTAGTTCCCAAATACTGTATATGTTTTTGAAGTAGCAGGGTTTGAGATTCTTTCCTGTGACCCATTGTTCCATCAGCAAAAGCACACAGGAGAATTGTGAGTTGTACTTTTGGTTGCTTCCCTCAGACACATTTATTCTTTTACCATATTTTCACACATTGTTGGCATGTTGATCTATCCATGAGAGATCAGGAAATCAGATATTTCCATATAGTAAAAACCAACATGCCAATTTATCCTGGGAGAATGCTGGCATGCTGGTTTAAGTGAGATTATACATACGTCTTTAGAGGGCGCAGTAAAAAAATGAAAAAGTTAAGTCAGGTAAAAACTAATGCATTTTTATTCTAAAGCTGTGAAACTGTCAGTATTACATCAAAAACTACGATCATATGTTTAATTTCTTCATTTTGTCTTCTTTCTAATGATGTAAAATAATCATGGAATTCTGAAAATGCTTTTTTGTTTATTTTATGGTAATTTGATTCAAAAATGCAAAAAATGCATAGTAAATTTAAGAAACTCCTGGTAAATTAGCTCAACCTAAATCAATTAACATTGGCTTTGTGTGAAATTTGAGAGAAAGGTGTTATTTTTAAGATTGTGGTGGATGGTCAGTGTAGCTCACACTAACTACTACTACTACTACTACTACTACTACTACTACTACTATTGTGAGGTTAGCTGAAAGGGGGGGTGAAAAGTGTCGAGATGGCCTTGCTGTCAGTACTGTCGCATGGGCATGGTGGAACTCACAGAGGCAGGTTTTCCCATTTTTACCCATTTAATAACATCAAAATAGTTTCTTACAAAAACTTTGAAATGTCTGGATCCCGGTTGCAACAATAATGTGAGTCCAACAACATAATGCCTGTTGGTCTCCGATCCTGGTGCCCTTGTATGGGTTGATGGTCACTCGTCGACCCTGAGGTGTTTTCCTGAGGTGTGAGGTCGACCCTGAGGTGTGTCCGATACTAGAATTCCTTTACCAGCTGTTGCCCTCATATGTTGATTGCTATCCAATAGGCTGGAGTTTTCCAAGAGTCCCTGGTGTGTCCCTTCTTAATGTCCTAATGTTGCACACATGACCAATGTACCCCTACTTTGGTCAAGTCACTAACTAGGCATCCAAGAACCAACAACATCACATCCTTTTTCCATGTGGTTTTTATAAGTTTCCTTTCAGTCCTAGACCGAATATTCCAATAGGTCTATGTCGACTCACCCTCCCTTTCCGATTGGTTTTTCACTCGTTACGAAACATAACAGGATCAAAACCCAGACTGACTGACAATTCGATCCCTATCGAAGATGTTCAATCTTAGGACTTACATTAACCTATTGTTTTAACCTGAGTAGTTCGACTTTCTTAGGAATTTCTACAGACATGTCCTTTTATGGACATAAAATATTCATTTTTCGTTTCCTTTTTTTTTCTCATTTGACAATTTCATTTTACAACATTATAATTATTATTATTATTTTCTTCTATACATTTTTATATTTTTATATTTATATATATTTTTATATTTTAGAGAAAATATTTTTCTAATTTTTACTAAAATATTTTCTCCTTTTTTTTTTTTGCACAAATTATAGGCCCGCTTCTGAAGCTTCACACTACTATTAATATCAAAAGGTTGCTAATTTTTGTAATTTTTGAAACTGTTGGTAGTTATTTTTGTCTCCTAAGTACAAACACTCGAACATTACGCAATCTTTCATCTAAGTTTATTCAGTTTAGTTGATACATGTGCGTAATGTTTACACACATTTCGGGCTTGATATGCCCCTCTTCAGCCATCTAAAATTAAAATTAGAGAATACATATGAATTACAAATCCTGGTATACATATAAACATTTTTTACAATGTATATATATATTTTATAACTAGTATCAATTAAACTAAATAAACTGAGATGAAAGATTGCCTAGTGTTTGAGTGTTTGTACTATGGTATTTAAGAGACAAAAAAAAAGTTGCTAACTATTTTATTTTCTTGTAAACAAAAACTCTCTTCCTGATTTTAAGTCAGTCAAATTACAATGCTGTTATATTATTGTACTTGGAAGAATTTTTTTTAACATTTGTTTAATAACAAATTTTGTATCTGAATACAGTGGAACCCCGGTTAACGAACTTAATCCGTTCCGCGACTCCGTTTGTTAACTGAATTGTTCGTTAACCGAAGCAATTTTCCCATAGAAATTAATGCAAATGCAATTAATCCATTCTAGTCTCCAAAATTTTTGTCATTTCATTTGTAATATACAGTAATTTTCTTTCATGAAAATGTAGGAAAACGTAGTATCTATCATTACAGCAACAAACATGTAAACATTGTTTAATAAAATAGCACTGTACTGTACATATCTTCGTTTGATGTAGTTGGTGGCAAAAACGTGGAGATATACTAACCTTAATGCTTAGAAGGGAAACCCCTCCAAAAAATAACGGGTAGCACTTCATCGGAAGATTCTTCGAGTCGAAGTCTCTTTCGGTAAAATCCCACCAGTGGCTAAGTGGTCTTCGTACCTTGAACACGAGGAGTTCGTTCGTGGGTTCGCACCTCGCTCAGACGGGCTGGCAACGTGGAGTTTTCTGGGTTTTCTCCACGTCTGTATCACCTAAATAGGGGCCAGTTTTCCTTAAAAACACCTCCCAGAAGGCATTCCCCCTAGGCAGATCGCTCAAGTGTTGTGTTGCCATAACTTAAAAAACAAACTCTTTCTGTAAGGAACAAGAAATTGATCTAAAAATGGTTGTCTTACTCTTTTAATCAAAATTTTTCTCAAATGCGATAGCGCATTGTCGTTTTCTATTGCCACTATGACTTTTTCCTTTCTTGGATGTCATATTGATTAAATATATAAATCACAAAACTGGAAAAAGAAGTATAGCACAAACACTCGGAAAAGCAATGCTTAACTCGCGCATGCCTAACAACAACTAAAATTTGACACAAAATACCGTTACGTTCGTTATCCGAATTTTGTTCGTTATCCAAGACAAAACTTTTGCAAAATAAAAGTTCGTTAACCGATTTGGTCGTTAACCAGGACGTTCGTTAACCGAGGTTCCACTGTAATTTTATATTTTAGTTGCAGTTCAACCAGCATGCCAGTAACCCGTGGGTTTCAGGCATGCTGATCTCCCCAGTTTATATGTGGCATGCCAGTTATTCTGTCAAAATTTGGTATAAACTCAAAGTTTTTTTTTTTGGGAGAGCTCAAAAATTAACAGTTTTGTTTCATTACAACTACAGTGTCTAGGTTCATATTCTTTAGTTTTAATTCAATCAATTTCTGCTTCTATTCTTTTACTTCTGTCAGATCAACATCTTTAGCTTTCTCATAAATCTGTGAAAGTTATAATGTTTTGAGCTTTGAAGCTTTCAAGCCAACTATTAGAAACTTTGACTCATTCTTCAAATGTGTGATAATTCTGTCGTTCTTTTGTAGAATAGGTCTTGAAATTGGAATATTATATAGTCTTGTATTTAGAAACTATTCGTACATTATTCTGTTATGAGTTTCATTTCTGGTTTTTCAAATCTCCCTGATGTTTACCATTCAGTCATTCTTCTTGATTTTTTTTTTCTTTGTTTCTCAGAATTTGATAAACTTTTGTTTTGAAACAACTAAATTTTCAGCAGTGTTCTTTAACACTTAAATGTTTTTCTTCATTATTCATGAGCTTATTTTAGATTTTAAATGTTGTGTATTCATCTTTATTCTTGACGTTTCTGCTATTCTGAATTTCAGTAATATAATAACTAATACTGTAAAGTTGCACTACACAGTGATGCTTTTTGTTTAAGCTAAAAGTAAGACTAAAAATAGAACACACAAAGATGGCATTATCAGACACAGTTTTTGCACATTATTTATCTTCACTTCTGTCTTAAGATTGTTTTACTTTTTGTGGACTCAAAATTGCAGTGTGTGTCCACATTAAGCAGTCTCTGGCTTAAACAGATAAAATTACATTAACTTGTATATTACAGGATAAGGGACTAGAAGAAAAATCATAATAAGCAGGTTTCCATTATACTGGGAGTCTGGTTTAAACAGTTTCCACTGTATCATTATATTAGATATTAAAGTAAAATTCATTCTGCATTCAATATAAAGAGTAACTCCGATAATGACCATTTTGTACATGAAACCCCACACAATTTGTGAAAAATGTGAATTGTTTTTGAGGTTTGCAAGGAAGTAACCAGTTAACATTGTAGTTCAGCTACCTAAAATTTTTCTCAGAAGAAAATGCAATAATACATATTGAGCTTTTATGGAGGAAGTTTTGTATACTGATTCCAGAGTTCTGGCTATAATTCTAAGATAAAATTTTTTAAAAATTCGTTTAACATAAGAAAATTAATTTTTTAAATTTTAGAATCACAGTTAATATTAAATTAATGCAGCAAATATTGTAAATATCATTTCAAAAACTACATGCCTTAGCATTGATTGTAAGTTATATGTTCAGATGTTACTATAAAAATACACATTTAACAATGAATAAATTGCTGTTAAATTAAAATTGGAAAATAGGATAGTAAAAGTGAATAAGACATTCCCCAGTCGAATAAATTGACTCCATTGGATAAAAGAAATCATTGGAGTATGGAAAATGTAATATTGTAAATATTAAACAAAATTATAAATCAGTTGCATTCTATATTTTACAAAAAACTTTTATTTTGTCTAAATGTACTTAATTATGATTTCTTGATCACTTATCATTTTGCTAAATTATAGTATTTTTTCTTAAAAAAAAACAGTAAAACCAAAAATAGTTTTTGGGCTATATTATCACAACCAATAAAATAAAATTATTAAAATATCCACTCAAATATATTATTTAAAATCTGAAGTTCCTGGCTTTAATCAGTTCCAAAATATTTTTGACCAAAATGATTTGGAGCAACAGGATGAACTTCTGATGTCAGTGTTGTCATTGCAGGAAAAACCTTGATGACAGACAATGCAGCTGTAAAATAATAAGTGAATAGTAAATATAAAAATATATGTATGTATTGAAATAAAAATATTTAGTTGATTAACATCTTTGCAGTTATGACTTAATGTTCTTAGATTAGATAAAAATTATGAATATAATAAATTCCTAGAGAATAACAGTATTTGAACCAGTTACATATTATAATTCTATATGATTCACTAATTCTGATAAATAATTAATAAAATATTTAAACAATCTTCATATATTTTGATATCAATAGATTCAGCCATAAATAGCAAATGAAAGCTTAAACAACTTAAATTGTAAGGAATAGAACAAACCACATTTTTATTTATTTATTTCCTTTACAACAAAATACAGAATACTTCTTATAAAGTTACTAAAAAACCTACTTTATTGGAATAATTTTTAACATATTTCTTATTCTGAGTACTTCTTCAAAAGCATCAAACCTCAAAAACATTCTAAACGGAAGTCTTAAAAAACATTTAGTTATGAAAGAATCTGGAATTTAGATTCTTTTGTAGATAAATATTTTCTGAAATTTCTCCTGAAAAGGTGTGTGTTACATTATTAAATTGAGAGAATATTGCATAACACGTATAGATTGTTTTTTTATTGTATTTTAGAAGAGTTAAATAAAACTAATTCATAGAAAAGCAATGATATAAAACTTCTTTATTGTTAGTATCACTGTCCTGCAAAATGTCAAACTTTTATGAATGTAAGTAAAATGTAAATGTGCAAATAAACCAAATTATGATATTCCTCTTGGCTATGAATAGATGAACAAACACATTCATAAGATGAGGTTGTAGGTTTTTCTAATCAGTAAATGATCCTTAGTTGTCCTTTAAGTGACAAAAAGCAAGTTTTCATAAACTTTTTTTTTTGCATCAGATTGTGAAAATATAATCCTTAAGTTCAAATTTAGAATTGTTTATTTCATGTGCTGACTTAAATTTAAAAGAATTTTTTTTATGATAAAGTTTTGACTTTTGCTTCAATAAAAGTTCTCTTCTCAGTTAATTGTTTTATTAAATTAATAATAAAGTTTGAAACTTCATTCTAATCCACTTGTTCACACTTTTTTTATTTTTGGTATTTTATGTGTTGAATTTTGGGTGTTTTTCTGATTGCTAATTTCAAACTAAGCCGTGATTATGGCCTAATATAAAAAATTCAGGAGCTGGCATTTTTTTTTCAGCAACCCCAAATTGTACAGTCATCATTAAATTGCTTCTAATCGTAAAAATTTGAATTTTTTGTGACTGTAAAATATGCTTATGTTTCATGTTCATATTATAAATAATCTAATTAGCATATGAAATGATATAATTCTCCTTTCATTAGTAGTCCTTTTGGAATAAATAAATTCTAGTTTCAATTATAAGAATGTCAACAGAACAATAAATTTTACAGAGACTTATCAATTTAAAATACATAGCCATATAAAAATCATATTAGAGAAATTCATGCCTTACCATGGGGAGTACAANGAATATTTTTTTTTTTTTTTTTTTCATGAAAAACGAAGTTATTTTCTGAACAACCCAATACAAAATTTTTAAAGGATGATATGTCATTTTTTTACTTATATTTTCCTGAATTACATTATAACATTTATGATATGTATGTTAGATTATAAGAAAATATGTATGAAATATAAAATGAACTGAAATATTAAAATATTATTTTTCTAGATTTTAAAAATTAAAATATAGAAAATATATTTTAAAAAAGTGTTTTACATACATTGTTATTGTATGAAATAATATTTATTTTATTATTTTAATTTAACAAAGTTACATTTTCTCAATGATTTATTTTCTGATTCTTTGTATAGAGAAGCTACTACAATAAACTTATTCATTAAATTAGTTTTCAATTTTTTTATGCTCTTGACCAATTGAATAGTCATGTAAAAATTGCAGTATACTTTATTATTGAAAATTACAGTACTAGTCAGCAGATCAATCAGAATCATGCAATAAAAGAAGCATTATGGAAATGTTGTAGATTTATGATATCATATACACATGGCTATTTTTGTCTCAAAATACTGTAGGACTATGCTGAACATGCTTTTAGTTTTATGCTATTGGCAATCCAAAAATGAAATAAAAAAGAAATACATAAGATAGAAGTTTTTAATTGTGCACTGAATATGTGCTGTTAAGGTGCACAAAGTCTTGCAGCATCTTGCCCATTTATGCTCATTCTTTTATTGGGAAAGAATTGCTATGACTCATTTCTTTATTTTACACTAAGCCCTGGAACTTGCATCAGTCTTTGGTATTCTCACTTGTGACATGTCATGTCTGGATGATAACAGTGTTTTTTTTGGTTTCATTTATGCTAATTACTTTGCCAACATGGCTGCAAAATGCAAGGATAGTTATGTTGGTAGTTCTGAGAAGCCTTGAATATATAGTAATAGGAACAGTTAAAAGTTTAAAGGAAAAATTAAAATCTTAGACTTAGCCAAAAAGAAAAAGTTTGCTTCTAAAATTTTTAAAATTTATTATGATTTATTAGGCTATTTAATGTTAACATAGTGTTTACTTACTCTATTCATAAGAAAAAAAATCGACAAATTGTATTACTTTCCCAGCTTTACTAGGAAAGTTTGCAATATGCTCTTTTGTCAGACATCATTTGCCAAAAGTTTTGTTGCTACATCATTTGCCAAAAGTTTTGTTGCTCCAGCCTTTGACTCCCTTTGTAGAAAAATTTACTAGGACAAAATCTAAATCTACTAGCTACATATTTTTATATAAGTTTTGTTGTATTTATTTTGGATAATAAATTTATAGTAATTATTTAAAATTGTATGGTGACCATCTGTTATGAGATTTTGTTATAAAAAAATTTTTATATTTTTAAATTCTATAAAATGGCAAAAAGCTTAATTTTGAGGATAAGGATGAGTTTTATAAAAAAGTATAATTGTTACTAACAAGTAAAATTGTCATTAAGTGTGACCTTACTTGGAGATACACATGATCCCCTTTATCTTCCCACTCCTTTGACTTTTAACCACCAAAATTTAATAGCATTAATGCCCCTCATATACAAGCTGCCATGCCAAATTTTCTTACTTAATCTTTACCCCATCCTGAGATATTAAGCAAAATGATGCCAAAACACACACACACACACACACCCATAGAGAATTTTTTTTTTAAATTTAGGTCTTAAGTCTCAAAACATGAAGATTTGCAAAAAAACTGGTAGGGTCAAATTTGACATGATTCCAATACTTTCACTTGTTATGCATACATAACAGCTGGGAAAGTAAAAAGAAAAATCTTATTCAGAAAATAAAAGTTTTGAAATTTGAATTTTTTTTAATTCTTTATTTCTAAGTTTGAATTTGATCAATGACATGAGTTTACATTATTATTTCATAAGCTCTATAAAAAAGAATTATCAGAAGAGTAATGAAATAACAGAAACACAAATTGAAATAAAATACAATAAAAATGCACTGCCTTTAAATTTCAGTAATGAAGTCAAAATTGATATTTAATAGTAGTTCCTGTAATAAAAAAAATTCTCAGTATCCAATGGTTTTTGTGTCCCAAAAGTTTTAAAGGCATTGGTTATAATTTCTGTCCAACTAAACAAATTATTCATTGAGATGCATAAATATTTTCATAGGTTAAGTGAATAATTAATTTGTGTATTTTTATTGTGATTCCCTTCCAATATGTTTTTATTTTATATCATACTACAAAAATTAAAAGTATAAATGAATACTGTACACAAATATGCCTTATTTTGTATATTCATTCTAAACCCAACAATGAGAAATTTTTCTTACTTGTTATTGTTGGTCTTTTCCTTCCAATATTTATACAGATTGATCCTGATGATAATACTCTGTGTTTTGGTTTTAACATTGTCTAACTTTGTAGAAATAGCCATTCAACAATATTAAATGAGGAAGGAGATATTGTTTTAAAACTCTCAGTATAACAACAAATTTCTCTATTACAATATTTTTTCTTGTTTTGCTAAATATCATTATAGAGGGATTTTATTAGTAGATAAAAAATTTAATCAAAAATAGAATGAAATATCAATTTTGAATTGTCTTTCAAAAGGTAATATTGTCAATCCAATGATGGATTGTCTGTGTGCTATTAGGGACTGAATGATTACTGTTGATTATCATATACAAGGGGATACAAAAGTATGGTTAGAGTTGTGAAGCTAAGAAATATAGATGTTTAGTGTTCATTGTTGTTATTATTTTTATCTTTTATTATTTTCTTTCCCTTATTTGTGATTTAATGCATAAAAATATTTTTTCTTCTATGTCTATTTCCTGCATTTTTTTTCCATAACAACAATGTTTATAACCTACTTTTGCACTCCTTGTAATAGTACTTGATTGCTTGCTGGTCTTCTCTGGTTTTCCATAACAAATCTTTAATCTACACTTGTTTTATTTTAATTATTTTCTACAAGTCTTATTCACAATTTGTAATTTTTCTGAATGAATCTTAATTTAATTATATATGAAAACTTATTCCAAATGTAAGTTATAACTATACTTCTTTCATAATTAGATAATATATTCTAAGATGTGTATTATTAAACAAACATTATATATGCAAAAACCATTTCACCAAGCTATATCTTGTTTCTGCTAAGTATTAGCTAAAAACAATTATACAAAAGAATAGGTATTGGTAGTGGAGTATTTGATGACATAGTTCCACGCACTTTTTGATATTTCTCATGGGATCAAATTCTAGTTTCTAGTAAGGCCTGATAACAAAATAAAATGGTACAAATTTAATTTTTATATCATGAATTTTGAGTTATAAAAGTATGGTTTTTTTAATAGACATCTATTTAACTATAGTTATAGTTTGGTATTTGTATACTGAATATATATTTACTTATGCAACTTGCTATATGGCTCCATATTATCTTTCAAAAGCTGGACAAAGAAACTTTTAGAATTTTTTCCTATCTTATATTTTTCAAAAACATTGATATATTATACATTTTATATTTATCAGAGCATACTAGAGGTCTAATAATACCATTTTTACCTCTAGACTAGATAGTTCTTACCACCATCACCATTTAGTAGTCATATATTTCTATTCCATTACTTTATACAATGCTGCAGTATGAGACTTCATATATCAGTCAACCCTCATATTATTATTTGAATTGAATAAATTAATAAAATAAAATACAACAATCAATACAGGAAATTATTAGTAAATTAGTGAGTTATTTTATAATTAATTTTATTATTTATTAATGCTTAAATTATTACTAAATTAAATAAACTTATTTAAACTTTACATGCAAGTTTCTAATAGATTTCTGAAATGTTACAAACTTGTAAAATTTAAATTAGTATGCGTTAAGTTTTCTTTATAAATATTAAAATATATTTGGTACATTTGATTATTATGAATTTTGGTATATAGAATTTCTATGTTGTATAAAAGCAAATATCTTTAATATATGCATAAAGATATAAATAATAAAAACTACAATTATGTAAAATTTAGCATTGGTGTCTGTTTAAAAATTGTTCTAGGTAAAATAGAATAATTAATACATACATACTTTTTTACAGTACCTGAAGTTCAAACAAGATGGAAAGTATTGAGGGATAGATATGTCAGAGAAAAAAAGGCTGCTGAAAGAGGTGGTCATACAACACAAAAAGAACCGTGGCATTTAATGAATCTACTTAGTTTTTTACATAAAGTTGTAACTCACAGAAAGTAAGTAAATTTTTATAAATATTTATAATACATATTTGTTTCTAAAATAATTTAAAATTGAATTGTACTAAAAACACGCACTGAAAATTTGAAATTATTTATACAAATATTTTTAATATGTATATATTCAGTATAATTTTGATCATCCAAATCCTGATTAACTGAGATTTGCATTATATAAGGTGAATCTATAAGTGAATATACTACTATTCTTATAATTCATAAAAGCTTTTCTATGAATGCACTGATTGTAATATACTATTAATACTTTTAACCTTGACTGTATCGAGCAAGTGGCTGATTCCTAGGAGACATTTTTTAAACTGGAATGTTTTTTAATCAATATTTTTATGGTTTTGGACTGACATATAGTCACTTGTTCTTAATCCAATAGAGAATATTTTAAGAGTTTGGTAAGAGCAATTTGTAAGAATAGAGCTAGTCTTTTTATTTTATTGAAACTTTAAAACAATCTATAGCAAATCTTTGAAATATAAAGTGTTCAATAGTGTAAGAAATTGATCAAATCAATATTTGAACTTTTTCACATTATTTTGCTTTTCCAGTATCAAATGTCTTTTTTAGCAAGTGTGTAAAAGTGAAACTGAATAATGAATTACTGTTTCTAAACTTAATTTTGATTGTCTTTTCATTTTTATCTGATAAAACTAAAAATTTTGAGGGAATACATAGTTTTGTCTAATTAACATTATCACTTACTCCAAATTAAAGATAAGAATTATCAACAATGCTTGTATTTATTTCTGATAATTCATTACTAATTACTTTTTCTATATACAGTGACATTTTGTACTTCAAATTTAATTCATTCCAGGAGGTCATTCAAACTCTGAATCATTCAATGTCTGAAGAAATTTTTTTCTGTTAGAAATAATGGAAAGTCAATTAGTCCATTTCCAGACCATAAACAATACCTATTTTGATAAACTTAAAATTGCAACTACACATAATTTAGGGTAAAAGTAACAATTAAATGCCTTAATAATAAATGAAAAACATGAAAACCGTAAATTAAACACTGTATACTGTACATTACTAGATATGTGACATCAAAAAACTCAAGACGATGTTTATTGATGTAGTTTGCTTAAGCAAGCAGTTTGAGCACTGATATGTCACAAATGAAAGATTATAAATGATTTATTGTTGAGAAAAGAAAAAAATATGATGAAAGGTACAGATAAAAAAGAGAAGTGTAATAAAGAAATTGAATTAAAGTAAATGAAAAGATAAGAAATAAAAGAATAATAAAATAAAATCAGTTGGCATTTAAGTCTTGGATAAATTTGAGTTGCTCATTAGAAGCAGCTGTGTTTGAGATTTTGTGCAGTCAGTCTCCACTGAGGGAACTGCATCTGAAACATAATGTCGGTGAGTTGCTTGACATGACTAAAATACATGTACAGTGGAACCTCGCTTAACGAGCATAGTTCGTTCCAGAATCTTACTCTTAATGTGAAACACTTGTTAAGCAAAACAATTTTTCCCATAGAAATTAATGTAAAATATGATAATGCATTCTGTGCCAAAAAAAAAAATACTCAAATATTTTATGTACAGTATAATGTTTATTCAAAGAAAATTGTACAATGTGCATTGTTAAGGAGTGTGAATCATTATCATCTTTTCCTCTAGCAAGGAATGAACCAACCTGGAATGCAAATTCGATTTGCAGAAAACAAAAATAATCACAGATATGTTTGATAAACACTCTAAATGATATGCCAAATTCTTGGGCATATCATAAAGGCTATAATTAAATAATAGAAATTAATTAATTTACCTAGAGGTAGGCAGTTATGCTTTCATCTTGTATTAAATTTAATAATTATAAATAGTTAATTTTTTAATTCAGACATTTCTAAAACTTAATTTGGAATTGGTCATTAATTTAATATGAGATGGCAGCATAACTGCCTACCTCTAGTCAAATTAATTAATTTCTAATATTTAATTATAGCCTTTACATAGCCCAAGAATTTGGCATATCATTTGGCGTATTTATTATATAATGGGCTATGGTTGTTGATGTTTAAAAGTAATGTGTGTGAACACAAGTTTGGAAAAATATGTGATCACAAGCAACACTAAGATGAGTGCTAAACACAGACAGATGGAGCATTCACATAATTCGGGAGTTTCCCTTTCCTCGTCACTCATTATGCAAAACATTGCTTGTTAAGCAAGGCAATTTTTTACAATTTGTTTTGCTCGTTATGCGAGGTTCCACTGTATTTGAAATTGTTACATAAAAGTTGAAAATTTCCAGTGGGACAAGAGGAAGGAGTTGAACCAGTTTAATTCAGAGCAGGATCAATAGCTCGTATTCAGGTTTGCTCAGATGTGATCTCGGTGTGATACCACTATGTCCCACTATGCTGACCCCCTGCAGAAAAACTGAATCACCCAAGCAAAAGACAAAATTGCTTTGTTTCCACCAACTGTTAGGCCTACATGACATTAGTACTGTGATACTTGGGTACGCCAAGTTTCTGATATAATATATTATATTATAAGGGTGCAACTTATAATTATTTTTGTCTTAGGGGTAAGTGATCAAAAAACTTTGGAGATCACTGAATTAGTATATGTAGAGTTGACATAGTTTTGGAAGATCCCTAAAATATATCAACAATGGCTAAATTCCTTTTCTGCTACTGTCCCATTTAAGTGAAAAATTGTCTCAATTAAGTGTTTAAATTATGTATTCCCATTATTAGAGCTAGGTAACATGGAGCCATCTAGTGGGAATGAGGGACCTTCCTTTTTTCTTAGAATTCGCATAACTTTTCTGTAGTTCAACCGAAATTCTGGAAAAATATCAAGGAACTGTGTGCCTTTATATTCCAAAAAACAGCACCCAAAAATGTCAAAATGATTTTTGTTATTAAGTGTCAAAGTGGAAAAAGTCAACACTTTTGTTTTTTTGAATATATCTTTTCTCAGAGTGGATTATATTTTACAAAAAGTATTTCCAACAAAGGACAAGGTTATACTGAGCATTTTGACACCAAAATCACAAAAATCTAACATGGGAATTATTTTTAAAAACTCAGACAAGAAGGTGAAAATGATACCCTAGTAGCCTGTGCTTTGCCCAGGCAAAAATATTGTATAATAAAGTGAAAATTGCATATACTGGTTGCACACCATCAACTTCAGCATCTTAATCATGCCCACCAGATTTGTGACAAGTGTATTGCTTTCATGTTTTACAGTAAGTACCTTTGCCATCTGAATTGTTGATATTATAGCCTTCCTCTTACTTGTTAGACTTGTTTGCTTTTACACAACTTTTCAGCTGTCAATATTAATAAGTAAAGATGATATTTGATTGAACAGAAAGTTTTTGCATTTTTTTTTAACTGCTGTTGTTGTGTAACATAGGCTGGTGTGTGATTTAATTATAATAGTGAAATTGTGAAAATATAATTGTGTTTTAAGTATAATTGTGAAAATTAGCACATTATTGTTAATTTGAGATTGTTCAGAAGCTTATTTTATGCTTCAGGTGCATTTTTCACTGCATTTGCAGTTCAAACCTTAAAGCATCATTCGAATGCCAAAACAGATTTTTGTCAAATTTTGCATTTGAAGTTAAAAGTCATTCAAAGCACAGGTACAATACCACTATACTATGTATGTATGTATATATGTATGAAGACTTGAATGATTTTATGGTAGATAAATATAGTAATAAATTAATGTATATAAATCACAAATAAATATACATATAAATTTATGTAGTCAATATACAAATATAAGATGTACTGTACATATTTGATATACATATAAATTTATGTCGTCAATATACAAATATAAGATGTACTGTACATATTTGATTTAAGAAAAATTTTGTTGACAAGTAATGCATTTTATGGCATGTAAGATACATCTCCATTTCTGCACAAAATATGTAGGAAAAAGTATTTAGTATATTTAAGGCATCCTACAGTGCCTTTGGCATTCAGAATCAAGTTTTTTTACTGTATTCTGATTTTAAAAAAAAAAGTAAAATTAGAATGCACACCAAACTATAAACAAAGGGTTCACTAACAGAAAATTTTTCCAACACCTTAAACCTCAAACCCGAGATATCTCGGGCAAGTTACATAGCGTTACATAAAACTTGGGCGTTTGGACCCCCTAAAAAATTCTTGTTTTTTTTTATTTTTGGAATGTTTTTTGTCTCCAAATTTTTTCAAAAATTTTTTCCTGCGCGAAAAAATTTTATTGCGATTTTAATTTACCTTTAATGATGCACGATTTATGCTTAATTGCTTTTTAATTGTTTTTTAATGGGAGTTTGATATCAAATTTTATTCATTGTTCTAAAGTTGTAGTGCACAAATTTTCCTTCGGTAAAGTTATTTAAAGCTACTTTCTGATGTCAGAAACGACCTCCAATAGTGTTTTAATTTTTTTTTAATTAATAGATTTTATTATATATATATTTAATTAATTAAGGGGGGTCGGAAATCGCAATTAAAATTTTAATTTTTTAAAAATATTTAAAAATATACGGCCAGCTAGTATTCACCTTACTTTAAACCCTTGTCCTCCTGAGATGTCTATGAGAATGTCCCGGGAAATCCGACTCCAGCTGTTCTCAAGGTCATCCAGCTGTGTAAACAATGACTCATCGGTGCCAAATTTCACAGAAAGGGGAGACAAAGGAAGTTAAACTTTGAAGCTTTTCCTTCAAAATTAACGCATTTTTTTTTTTTGTTTTTTTCAGTTTTAAGTATTTTTTATGTTTAATTATAATTAATTAAAAATTGATCGGGAATGAAGGAGTTAATTACATACCGTTCCTCAAAGGAATGGTTAAGAAAATTACCAGAAATAAGAACATACAGATAGTTTACAAGCGTAATCCCACCATATATAGGCTCTTAAGGAACGATAAAGGCAGTTACGAATGCGACACGATGGCAGGGGTATACTCAATACTGTTAAAAGACCGTACATTTAATTCTAATTTGGTATACATAGGAGCAACCATGAGAAACTTAAAGAAAAGAATTGCTGAACATAAGGACTCGTTAAATAAAAACGTAGACTCTACGGTGCTTGCTGCCTTTGCCAAGCAGCAGAATATCGAGGTCTTTTGGGATCGGGCGTCGATCATTAAAGCTACAAGATCCAGGCAGGCCATAAAACATCTGGAAAACTAGAAATTCACAAGGTGCAGTTGCACACAAACTGTATTAATCATTGGGATGATGACGGATTGTCATCGGCATGGAAATCCTTCTACGATGAGTTGACGTAGTTTATGTAAGCGGGAAGAATAATTAAGATAATTTTTACTGAATGTATATATTTTATTTTATTTCTTTGTTTCAATTTAATTAACTTGTATAATTTTTGCAATTATTTAAACTTGCTAAATGTTAATGTACATTTATGCAACCACTTTTTGAATTTTGTTTTACATAATTTCAAATTCTTCGTTTGATTAAAAATGATAACTGAGGATGATCGCTTAAAGCATTCAAAAGTGTTTTTAAGATATTAAAAAACGATTTGCTGGATTGTTTAAAGGTTTTGATTTTTATTTAGAATGGCTGGCTTTACCACTTCAGCCATCTAGTTGTTTGTGTCAAATGGCTTGTTGTTTATTTCAAAATTATGAATATAAATGTTACTATATAAAAAAAGAAATTGTTTAGAGAATAAAAAGATGTAAAAAATTAAGTGTGTTGAATAATATTGAATTTTGAGACAGAAAGAAAACTACAGAATAATTAAAATAATATTAAGAAAGTGTTATCTTGATGACTTGTGCTCAATGAAGGCAGGAAGTGCATTGATTTATTGATTTGCTCATTTATATTCTTTTCAAATTTGCTTTTTTTAATTATAAAATTAATGTGTATTTAGATGAACAAAGACTAGAAAAAGCTAATCTGTTATTTTATTCTACTTTGAATAGTAAATTCAGGATTGAATGAGATTTCTAAGAGCAACTTTATTGTCAAGAGTGTGTTGTCATTTGAGTCAGTGAGAATTTTTCTTATAAATTTTTTGCATACAGTGGACAGTGTCCACTGTACAATAAAAAATAATGTTGATGAAACACATGCACTAGATAAAATAATAAAAATAAATACATAAATGTGTAAAATTATAAAACAACACTGTGCAATGAAATCAGACCTTCTGACATTATTACAGATAGCTAAATTATTTGAGATAAGTTTGTACAGAACTGAAATATTTATGAATGTATACATAATTTTGTATCTTATTTCTTGTATTGAAGTACAAATTTCATCATAAACATCATAAACATTTCAGTTTTTTAATTTTACACACTTATATTGTTATTGTTATTAATAGTATGCAAAATACTCTTTAAAATTTACATTATTTCATAAAACAATGAAATGCAGTATATTTTTTTGAATTCTCTAAATGGAAGAAGAGAAATTATATGCTTTAAAGAAAATTAGAAAAGAGATAGTATCAATGAAAATTAACATTTGAAATAGGCTTTATGATGGCTGCCCTGTACAGTTTACACTTATGACAGTGTATATATGTGTAAAACATTCTATTACCATTTTCATTATATCAGATAATGTCATTTACTTTTACTTTTTTATGTAACTTATATGCAATAAAACCCACCATCGTCGAAAAATTTCAGAAAATTCCCAAGTTACCAAAATTCATTGTACTCTCAAAAACAAAGTTATTTAAACAGAGGTCTATGAAAGGTTTTTATATATTTGATATTTAATTCTTAATATAAAAAACACTTTTTTTTTCTGTTTTCTTCATGTCCAAAAACATAAAGCTTGAATATGGATTCAAGCTTTCTGTTTTTGTTTCATCTTGATAATATTTTCTCAAAGGCTGTAGAGAATTTTGCTAATTATTATACTATTACTTATGCTCCACAATGATTTTCATAATAAAAATAGTTAGTTTGTGCATTGAAGGTCAGAATTACCTTGTGTTTGGATGCACAAGGTAATTTAAGGGTTAATCTGACCATTCAACAAAAACATGAGTTCTTAAATATCAAGTTTGTGTAAAAACAAGATCTACTGTATTTTTTAAGAGAATTAAGATAAAAATCATAATATTTATATATTATTTTAAAACTAATTTTTTCACATTTTAAAAGAGTTTTGTATATTTCTCATTAAATTTATTGGATACTTTACATAATTTTTTAGATGCAAATCAACAAATAGAAATCTCTCTCTCTCAAAAATGCCCAATGTTCAACCTGAGGATGTTCCAATGGATCCACAACCAGCAGATTTATTAGATGTTTGTCTTCTTGATGTTGATCTCAATTCACCAGGTGATAGTGTTGTAACTGGAGTGTTATCAGGTTAGTTTATCAGTCAGTATTTTCTCAAATGATATTTTGTATGTAATAATATTGAGTAAAACTATTACATAAATTACAGTTATGGGTTAATGATATGATTAAATACAGTAGACCCCTATAACACGGATTCGTATAACACGACAAAAAAATTGCAATCGTATTCATATAACATGCTAAAAGAGACTCGTATAACACAGTAACACATCGTCGCTGACTCGTGTCATGACAAGATTGGTAGAATCTGGACCAATAGTGGACATTGCACAAACTGTTGAGTTTAAATGAGCACTGCACCTACTAAAAAACATTTATTATTCAACAGCTATAAAAATTATATTTTTATTAATGATGTCTCCAAAGTTCAGTGAATTTTTCACAGAAAAACAACCTATCAGAAAACATGTGCCCACTGTTCGATGAGCCACTCCATGACGAAAACAAGCTTAAGCAATGGCGTCTTCAAATGGTGCGCACTTGGTAAGTAATTCTACAATTTTCGTTTATAGCATAGTTTATATGGATTATTCCCAAAAAATTATATGTGATTTGGAAATGTTGAGTCAAATTAGTCTAGAATCGATTAATTTTATGGAAGAAAACCTTTCAAACAGTCATAGTCCCTACACTGCACATGTGCTGGGCTGTGATTGGTTCATGTATTTAAGGGACTCGTACAACACGGAATTCATATAACACAAAATGTATCTATTGTGTTATAGGGGGTCTACTGTATTCAAATATAAGCATTTTCTACTATTTTAATTTTAATAACTGATTTAAATATTTATAAATGTTACCATAATTCTCTCTGTGTACTGCAAACCTTTCAAATCTGCTATTGAAAACAAGATTAGACAGAATTAGATAACCTAATAAATAGGGTATAATAATTTACAGGGCTTATCACACCAAGGCCGACAGAAAGAAAGACCAGAACTTGTATAAAAAAAGGGTTGGTCTTTAATAATCACATTTCAAATTTAAATAATTATGCATTTAGGGTACAAGGACCCCTCATCAGCTTACAGACACATGGTAACAACGTAACAAATATAACACCAATAACCAGCCAATACAACGGGATAACCAACATACGCATTGCACTGCATATGTTGGTTATCCCGTGATTATTAAAGACCAATCGTTTTTTTTTTATAAAAGTTCTGGTCTTTCTTTCTGTCGGTCTTGATGTGATAAGCCCTGCAAATTGTTATACCCTATTTATTAGATTATCTAATTTTATCTAATTTATAGTCAAGGGCAAAAAAGCATTGTTTATTATGAAAACAAGATGTTGAGATGATACCTTACAACTGTATGCAGTTCCAAAAATAAATAAAAAGGTATCATCTCAAATATTTTTTCCCTTTATTTCTTTTATATTAATTGCAATTAATTGTATTTATTATTATAAAATAAGTGAAATGGAGAAAACAGAATATTTGAGAGAGAACTCTTAAACTGCAATCTTTATCAAAAATACAAAATTACCATCAAGCAACATAATTTTTATTGTTCTGTTTTGTTTTTGCATTATTTATCAAATAATATAAAAGGAAATAGTAAATTTTAAAATAACCTGAAAAAAATTAAATAGAAAAAGATTTTAAGGTGGTTGATATCTGTAGTATATACATGATTTTTCATGAGCATCTGCAGTTGAGACAAGTCCAGGATGACACCACAGTAGAGTAAGTTTAGTTTATTAAAATCAAAACTTTGTTTCATTCACCCAAATATAGTTTTAGTACTAAAATTATAACTAAAACTATGTATTTAGAAACTAAAACTCAGGAGCATGACTAAAATAATGTTACGTTAAAGCTGATATACTTCTTGGTGGGAATGATAACTTTATCATACATACAGTTGAGTCTGCATAAGTTGACACTCCATGGGGAACTGGAAATGTGTCGAGTTATCTGATATGATGACTAAAATGAAGTTGAAAAAAACCACAAAACTACAATTAGGAAAATACAGTAGTGCTTTATACAGTACATGCAATGTATCTCTCAGACCATCCATCACTGACACTAAAGTTGGTTTCTACTCCAAGTACCTCAATGATTTCTATCGCTTTTTGTTTCAGTATTGGCCCTGAAACAGGAAGATTTGATGAATGAATTTACTTTAGCCAATGTACCAGAGCATCTTTGACATCTTTGTACAGCGACTTTTTCTGGCATTTTCAAGACAACCATGACAAAGACCCAAGAAAAAGTTTCTTAATTTCCTCTTTTTTCTTCAGAATTCCCACCAATGTTGTTCTTGGAAGGTTTTCTTGTTTTGCAAATTCAGCTTATGAAGTTTTATTACATTCAAATTCAGATAAAAGTTCATATTTTTCCTTCAATGTAAGCACTGTTAAGTTTTGGATTCTAACAGAAATGTGAAACACTTGCTGCAAATAATGCATGAATGAAAGATGAGAAAATGTAAAATCAGATTCTGCTGTTATGTTAAGCTGTGTGATGTGAACTCATTTTTTCAGAAGGGCAGTCAACTTATCAGACATCTAAACAGGTGTGGGACAGAAAAGGTATGTCAATTTATTCAGTGGTGATGAGTTAAACAGTGTTGAGTAAACCAGAGTTTTTTTTAACATTAATGCCTATGTAAGTTGGCCAGGACCACAGAAAACTGACTGCTTAACTGACTGTGTCTAGTTATACCTATGACGACATGAGGACTCAACTTATATATATATATATAAAAGCAGTAAATAAAGTAATTTTTATTAACAATTCTCATTTTTGATTTTACTAAGAAAGTTGCATATAGACTAAGAATGTTAAAATTGACATTTAAAAATTTATTGGCTTTCAAGATAAACTTTTTAGTAATAATGTCTAAAAATATCAATTAAAATGTAAATTGGATGTGTCTAATAATAATAATGAGAGAATGTATGTGTCTTTGGTAGTTTCTTGGAAAAATTGCAATGGCAAATGAACATATAATATAGTGCACCAGAATTTTTCATGCTTTTTAAAGATACCTTTGTAAGTTCAAGTAAAAGAAAATCTGTTGGATGAATTTAAAATTGTCAGATTAATCTGCATTAGCTTTCAAATTGACTTTTAAATCCCATGGGTTATTCACAGGAAATTATGGCAACTATTTAGTAAAATTATTAAAAATATTGCATTTGTAAATCTGTTCTGTAATAATAATTGTAGAATTTGCAACAANGCAAGGAGAAAGTATAGACATGGCTAGCAAATATTGCAAGTTGAGTCAATGGATGCTGCCAATTTAACTTAATAGCCTACAATAAGATGTAATAAAAACAGTAGGATCTGAAGAGACTGGACAATAAATTGAAATCCATATGCTGCATGCATTCTATCAAAGCATATTATATTGAATCACCAGTGTATCATATATTTGTAATGGTTAATATTTTTATTTTAAATTCCAGTAATCTAATATAATATAGAAACCATATATTTGTTTTTTAAATATAAATATATACATATTGTTTGCACTAGTAACTCAATATAACATCGTTGGTGCACAAGAATAGTGACACAACTCAAAAATTTCTAATTTTGAGTTTATTGTAGAAATGTATAGCAAACTCCCCATATTTTTATGTGGAAGAACAAACACTAATATTTATTTCCTAAAAAGATTTGAAAATTTTAAAAATTCAAGAGCATGACAAAGCCTTGCAGGAAACAAGAAACTTTTAAATGGCTGTTCTGAAAGTTCTATTTTTTTTTAGTTGTGTCACTATTCTTGTGCACCAATGACACGGTCCTTGTTCAAAAATTTAACTGCATTATAAGAGGAACTTTTTTTGAAATGTACAAACAACCCATGTCATAAGGTGACCACTGAGTAAGAAGAACAGTAAGTTCAGAGCTGTAACTAGGCAGGTGCAACAGGTGTACCCGCACAGGGTCCATTTGGAAGGGGGCCCAAACTGCTGTTCACAAGAAATTATATTTTTAAATTAAAAATTTTTCTGCCTTTCTACAGCACGGTTTGGCAATTACATTTCACCTTACTTTGACCCTAGATGTCTGCTCACTGGTGTTTCCAACTGTTGCGACTTTTAGAGGGACGTAGTGAGGTAGCGGAGACCTCACTCAGCAATAGTAGCAACTTTTTGAGATTTTTTAATTTATTTTTTGAGAAATTTAAATTTATATTTATAGTTTTCAAATTTACAGATTTTTCTTTACTTTATAGAGCTCTCTGGCAACTACTAATATTATTACTATATACAAAACTGTATATCTAGATTTTTCTACAGTATGTAGAGCTATAACTCTGTAAATGTAACATTTTGTAAGAAAAATAAATATGCTTGGGGATTTTTTTAATTGCTAAATTGCAGTGGCGTGCCGTGACATTCGATGATAGAAAGCTGTGTTTCTATAAGAAGCCGACTTCCAGGGACAATCAATTAATACTTTCTTTAAATGTATTTTTAATAGATTATTTATCTGACGTACTTAATAAATAAACAAGTTCAATATAATTACCTGTGTTATTAGATCCAATATATTCCATATGCCCACTAAATGCTATTTCTCGCTTTGATAAAAACATATAACATCTATTTATTTAGATATATCTATTAACAGTAACTATCTCGTTATAATTTTNGGCTCCCGCAGTCTTTAAAATGCTACTGAAAAAAGGGATTGCGAAAACGCAGAAGATAGAAATAGTCCAGAAAAACGCTTCGATATATATAGATACATGGAAGTAATAAATGATATAGCTTTATGGCCAACAATATTAACAGATGCTATTATTGATCATATTCTTAAAACAAACCAAAAAGTATATAAAAGGGATTTCTTAATAAACGAAAAAAAAAGAGTTCAGATAATGGAAATAGATAAAACAACAAATGAAGGAAGTAACTTGACACCCGAAAAATTATTTAAAATACAAATTTACATTGTTCTTGACACTCTATTGTGTCAAATAGATTGGCGTTATGAAAAAATGAAAACTATCTGTGACGATTTTTGCTTTCTCTGTGGCTCGTCTTTACAATACATGAGTGTTGCTGATTTAAAAAAATCAGCTGCAGATCTTGTTATTAAATATAGCAAAGATTTAAAAAAGTAACTTCACAAGTGAAATTGAAAGTTCTAATTTTGAAGTAATGACTCTTGTACAAAATATAGAAACTGCATCTCCACTTAATATTCTACAGGCTCTTCATGATTTTGGTTTAATTGAGTCTTACCCAAATATCAATGTCGCTCTTCGAATATTTCTAACTCTTCCCGTTTCTATTGCTTCGTGTGAGGGAAGTTTTAGCAAGTTAAACTTAATAAAAAATTATTTAAGATCAACTAGTGGACAAGAACAATTATCCAATATTTCTATTATTTTAATCGAATACAATATCATTAAAAATATTAATTATGAAGGTGTAATTAATGAATTTGCTGAAATGAAAGCCAGAAAAATTCAATTAAAATAAATCTTATTAAAAATCTATTGTAATGTATTTGTTTTATTATTTTCCCAAAACCAAATAAATTAAGGGACCTAAATGCAAATTCTTGCACAGGGCACAGGAATGGCTAGTTATGGCTCTGAGTAAGTTTATGAACTTACTGTTTAACTTACTCAGACACCCCTACCATCTATTTTGTTCAGCTTTTTCCATATCAAGGCACTTAGCTGTGATTAAACAGTAGCAAGGAGAAAGTATAGACATGGCTAGCAAATATTGCAAGTTGAGTCAATGGATGCTGCCAATTTAACTTAATAGCCTACAATAAGATGTAATAAAAACAGTAGGATCTGAAGAGACTGGACAATAAATTGAAATCCATATGCTGCATGCATTCTATCAAAGCATATTATATTGAATCACCAGTGTATCATATATTTGTAATGGTTAATATTTTTATTTTAAATTCCAGTAATCCAATAAAGAATGTAAATATTTTCATAGATATTTCTGAAATTATTTTGAGAAGCTGTTAGTAAAGAATTTAAGTACATTGAATTTATATTTTTTGATCATTGTTTATTAATTACAAAATTCTGATTTAATTTATTATTTTCTAACTTATTCTGTAAGATAATTTTTTTTTGTAATTAAAAAATTACTTCCTAAAAATCAGAATAAATTTTAAAATATTCTTTTAAAAAAGTGGGAATTAATCAGTATTCTACTTTTAATCATCTGGCATAAATTTCATTGTTCCTATTACATAGTTCTTAATTATTTAGGTTTCCTCATTAGATTAATATGAAATGTTTAAATTATATTATTTTATACTGTATTTTTGCAGATTGACTGACTTGTCAGTCTATCTGGGAGACCATGAAATCAGATATTTCTGTATGGTAAAAACCAGCATTCTAATTTATTCCAGGGAATGCTGGCATGCCTGTTTAAGCGAGGTTATACATCCCCCTCTAGAGGGTCTAGAGAGTGCATGAAAAAACAAATGAGTTATTATTCTAAAATTGTGAAACTGTCAGCATTACATCAAAACTACGATTATATGTTTAATTTCTGCATTTTGTATTCTTTCTAATGATGTAAAATACTAATGGAATACTAAAGTGCCTTTTTTGTTTATGTTTATTTATTGTAATTGGATCCAAAAACACAAAAATAAACATATCAAATTTCAGAAACTCACTGTAAATTATCTCAATTTACAGTTATTAATGTCTGCTTTGTTTGAAATTTGAGGCTGCACTGACTAACTACTATTGTAATTAATGTCAGTAAGTTGCTAATTGTTTTATTGCTCTGTGAACAAAAACTCTTCCTGATTTGAAGTTACAAATCCAAATTACAATGTTATTATTTTGTTGTACTCTGAAGAATGTTTTCTTTAACATTTATTTAGCAACTAGTTTTGTTACATATAATTAATTTTATTTTTTTAGTCACAATTTAACTAGCATGCTGGTTTCCCAGTTATATATGGCATACTGCTCATTCTGCAAAAATACATTAATATCAGGTTAATCAGAAAAGTGTTGCTACAAAAAAGGTGCTTACTAAATACCTGTAGGTGACTTTTAGGGTAAGGTTTCAAAAAAAAAAAATTCAGTTAGTAGTAAAAAATGCAAACTTTTGAAAGATGTAAAAAACTATGTTCTGAATCTGTGTAAATTTCAAAAAATTCTCAAAAATATCAGAAAAAATTAATGAAAATATTAACAGTTCTTTAAATTGCAGTTTGGATTCTCTGTGGACCATTGAAAATTTAGCAAAAATTTATGATAACTATGGACTATCTGAACACACTGTGAGAAGTTCGTTCATTCAATTCAGATCTGGAATATTCAGCACCAAAACTGTAAGACACATAATAGACAACTTGAGATCAGGAGATTAGTGATGATCTGGTAAGGCAGCTAGTCACCTTTTTATGCTTGGATCATGCAGAAGGAGATAGTTTCTGAACTAGACTTTGCTCTATCAGTGGTCTGCAGAGTGCTGAAGTTGCTGGACATAGAGTACACAGAAGTGGATGTCACACATCATTACTAAATAAAACAAGCATGACTGTATTTCCAAGTGTGCTTTTGCTGAATTGGTTTCAGAACTGCTCTTCTGGTTGCATTATGACCTGCAATGAGAATGAATTTACTATGAAATCCAACTACTGGAAGTGCTTATGTGATACCTGTGAACAATCACTCATCAAATCTAACAAGGAGATGGCCAGACATTTGGGTCTCTGATTTGAATGAAACTTGGTGAGCACTTAGCTCTAAACACAAACAGTTTCTTGTCCAAATGATAGGATTCACTTCTCAAGCATTTCTGAAAAACGGGCCTCAGAAAATAGTGTCTTATCCACTTTGCTATCAAAATTACAAGACAAAGTAAAACTTCCAAACACTTAAAAGCTAAACACTCGACATTTTTTGATTATAAAATAATTTTTCAAAATAAGTTTTACTACACAAATATGTCTATTCGTGTCGAAATTTAGAAACGAACTGTTAAAGAGTGAGTGAAAAAGAACTCCAATAGAAAAAACGCTCCTAGTGAGAATTAGATCGGTCACCATTAGATGGGAAAGTTGGCTCATAGGTGNATTATAATATATTATTTATATTATTATAAAATTAAAAATTATAAAAGTGATGAATTGAATATTAGATAATTTCAAAGTAAGAAATAAAAATATTCAATAAGAAAGAGAGAGTTAAAAAAATTTGACTAACATAACAGATTATGCCTTCTTTCTGAACATTGGTTCATCTGTTTAAATGTATTGTTAGTTCTTTGATTATCTACTTTTCTTGCATGCTCACAGTTCTTAATTTCTTTATTTGCAATACATTTCATATTGCAATTGTTTGCATAGCTTTCATATGGATTTTTGTATTTGGAGTTTAGTAGATGATTTATTGGACTAAATATCCAGCTTTCAGAAATCTGGAAGTACCAGAAAACCAGTTATATTTGAAACTGGCTAGTTTTAAATTTGCTGGGTTGTAGTACAGCTATAGTTTATCACAAGGCCACTTTGTTTTTAGTGAAATACCCATTGCATGATGCCAGTTCCAGTGTGAATGCTGGCATACAGTATGTTAAAAACAGTTTTGTTCTTATTTTTCATTGTTTGTTTTATATTTTAAATTATAACTGTAAAAAATTTACATAATTTTATCATAATTAAATTTTAGATAAATACTCAATTTGCTTGAAAAATGAGATTCAGTAAAATTCACGAGGAGAAAAATAACTTAGAAAACTTATTCATTATAGCTGATTTTAATATGTAATAATTAAAGTCTGAAATTAATTTTGTCATTTGAGAAATTTAATTCATTGCTCATTTGCTCAAAAATAATTAAGAAATACTCACATTGTTAATGTTTTAATTTATTTTGCATTATTTAAACTACTTATAATTTACTAAAAGTGTTTTAACTGTTACATAGTTACATAGTTAAAGCCTTTATTTTTATCCTTCTTCATTTAATTGTTTTATAAGGTGTACTACCTCTACACCAAAGATCATCAAAATCCGTTACCCCAAAGCCGTAGGCTCTCCTTGTGAGAGGAAAAAACCTATTCCTGCTATTAATATTATTACTGTTTTTATTATTATTGGTATTAATACTATTGAAATGTTTGCTTTTTATTTTTAGAATTTTTGGTAGTTTTACAAACATATCATCAATTTTGCTTGTTGACGTAGTTTTTGTTGTTATACAATTGTATCAGAATAAATGTTAGTTTAGTTCACACTGATTGAATAGCAAAAGTGATTTTTATTTGTCTAGTGAAATTGATCCACACAACCAAAAGCAATTATGAATTTTAAGCAACCAATCATTTGCAAGCAAGAGAAAACATCATCTTGAAAAATAAAATGGCTGCTTCCGATTTTCTGTTGATAACTATGTTTGTTTTTTATTGAGAAAAAAAGAAAGATGTCAAATAGAAAACAATGCTGGGTGAGAGGAATATTAAAAAAACTGTGAATTACAACACTATTGCACTCTGCTCTATTGCATGAGAAAGTTTCTATAGCCATCTTGAAAACAACAAGAACCATGTGGCAACTAGCAGGAATACAATTGGAGGCACAATTTTTTGCTAGCGAAAAACTTTGACAGTTCCAAACATCAAAGTGATTCATGAAATGGTAAAATTTGCTGGAAATGATGCCATGCCTAATGTGTAGTTCATGTTTTTTGCTTTCACCAGCAAATCATGCTTAGTGTGAACTAAGCTTAAGTTAATTTTCTGTTTTAAATTATTTAGTTTTTCAATATCTAACATAAATTTGTATGACAAATTTTATTTAGAAACTTTTTGTAATATAAGTTTTAATTATATTTTAATGTTTTTACTTAAAAAAATAATTGTAGGTTTAAAAATAATCTAAATTAAACAGAAAGAATGTACTTATTGATAAAGCATTATTTTATTACATTTTTTATTTTAGTGTATTAGTTTATATGGAGTGTGTATTTTGATAATTTTTAACCATTATTATAATGATTAAAAATTGATTAGGAATGAGTAATTATATTTTTGATAAGTTCAAATCATTTGTTTATATTATAGTTTGATTTATTTACCTAAAAAAATAAATTAAATATTTGCAAACTTTTAAAAATCCTTTAAAGCTTTGGAATATCAGTATTATAATAATAATAAAAAAAATACTGAAAATAATTGATTAGCATGATATCATTAAGATATCAATGAAATGTATCATAAATATTAAATGATATTCTTTAATCTTTTTGTGTCATAGTTTGAATAAATTTCAATTACAACAATTTTATAATAGAAGGATTTATTTTTTTAAATATATTGTTGTTAATAAATATTAAATTTTTTGATTTAGAATCATCTGATAGCAACTGTCAGCAAGCTAAAGGCAAACGAAAAAGACATTCTCCAGACTTGAATGTTTCTAATGAAATTGGATGGCAGACTCTAGGAATAAATGGTGATATAATTCCAAAACAGTATGATGAAAATGATTTATTTTGTATGAGTTTATCACATTCATTGAAGAGGCTTTCACCACAGAAAAGAGCATCAGCAAAAATAAAAATAATGCAATTATTATATAGTTTTGAATTTGGTGATGAACTTTAAATATTTTATAGACTGAAATTTGTATATATACATAAATCATTCATTTCATAATAGCATTATATGCAATTACTTTAAATAAATGAGCTATTTTTAAATATACTTTTTAAAATAGTAATTACAAATTGTACTCTTTCTTATTCTGATAGAATTTCCTTCAGAATAACTAGCCAGTACCTGTCATTACAAATATTGTTCATTTGTTAAAATTATCTTACATTCAAAAAGTTTAAAATTTTTGTTTTCATTCCATGATATTCAAAACATGTATATCATTTAGTTAGTTTTGATTGGTTGATTTATATTAAGATGTAATATGGGAAACTTTCATTTTTTCTTATAAATTATTTTCTATTTTTATCTTTTATTTTTTAACAGTGATATGAAGATATTATTACTTATATGACAACTGTCCAATAAAAATAAGTTATTACAAAAAAAATAAGAATCTGATTTTCAGTTATTTTTCTTAATGTTTTATTTTGAACACTATAAATAGTGTGAAAATGTATAATTAATGATGAAAATCCTGATTTATCTGTATGATTATAAGCAAATAAATCTTTTTATTTTTTATTATAACACTATCATTATTGTAATAAAATAGTGATCAAGTAAAAATTATTTTATTACTTATTATTTCAATAAGTAGTTTAAAAAAGTTTTAATATTTTAGTTATTTTGTACTTTTACCCAATTTTGATATTAATCTTTCCAATTGCTGTCTGAAGGTTTTAGAATGAAAAATAATTTAGTAATTTTAAATTATAACTGTAAAAAATTTACATAATTTTATCATAATTAAATTTTAGATAAATACTCAATTTGCTTGAAAAATGAGATTCAGTAAAATTCACGAGGAGAAAAATAACTTAGAAAACTTATTCATTATAGCTGATTTTAATATGTAATAATTAAAGTCTGAAATTAATTTTGTCATTTGAGAAATTTAATTCATTGCTCATTTGCTCAAAAATAATTAAGAAATACTCACATTGTTAATGTTTTAATTTATTTTGCATTATTTAAACTACTTATAATTTACTAAAAGTGTTTTAACTGTTACATAGTTACATAGTTAAAGCCTTTATTTTTATCCTTCTTCATTTAATTGTTTTATAAAGTTTATTTAATGTTTTTGTTATTTCCTGTAACTTATATTTCAAATTTAATTATTTACAAAAAGTTAAGTTGAATTATGGTCTAAATTACTCATAATTAATCTATCATAAATAGCTACACATTTATTTGTGATACTATTTCAATTACTTTAATTCTCTACAAATTCTGTTTCTTTTAAGAAATTTTTTACAGTTATTTTTGTTACATTTAATCAATCAGCATGTCATTTTAAAGAATAATAACAGCATATTTTTTGTTTTAAAATGAGAGACACTTTATTTGACACATTATTTGGGTCGAAACATCAAAACAAATCACTTAAAATTAAGTATGATTTGTAGACCATGTGAAGCTTTTTAATATGTAGCTTTTATTAATAGTTTCACATNTCTTTATTTGCAATACATTTCATATTGCAATTGTTTGCATAGCTTTCATATGGATTTTTGTATTTGGAGTTTAGTAGATGATTTATTGGACTAAATATCCAGCTTTCAGAAATCTGGAAGTACCAGAAAACCAGTTATATTTGAAACTGGCTAGTTTTAAATTTGCTGGGTTGTAGTACAGCTATAGTTTATCACAAGGCCACTTTGTTTTTAGTGAAATACCCATTGCATGATGCCAGTTCCAGTGTGAATGCTGGCATACAGTATGTTAAAAACAGTTTTGTTCTTATTTTTCATTGTTTGTTTTATATTTTAAATATACATTTAACTTGTGTCCAGAAAATTAGAAGATTCAGAAATCCAGACCCCTTCTAGTTCTAAGCTTACCAGATATTTGGTTCTATTGTATTATTCAAAATAAAAACATGGTTTGCTTAAATATTTTATTTGCTATTTCTTTTCTTTATTATGGAATCTCAATAACATTGTTGTTATTATTATTATTATCAAATCTTTAATACTTTCACATTTTGTATATTCTAATATATATATACACAGGTATCCCACATATAACATGGTAGTTATATTCTAAAAAAGTGCTATGTTATGCGAATCCATACTATATGAAACAAAGGATTAATGCAAAACATAGTTATGTTTCAGAAGTTTGCAAAAGTATACTATTCTTTTTTGTTACTAAGAGAATTATGTTTATTAAAGCAATCGATAATTTATTTCCAATCAGTAATTAATTAACAATCACAATTAAAAGTACTGTATTATGCATTAATATTAATTTTAGTTAAACAAGGGCAACTTCTTTTTACAAAATACAATGAGATGAAAATTCTCAGCTATTTTATTGATCTTGATCCAGACTCCAGAAGTGTCAGCAACATTTTCGTATTGTTTATTTTTATCATAAAAATTTTTATGGATGACAAAATAAAAATATGTTATTAATTGAAAATTTGTTCAGTTGAGTACTGAGCAACTTTTTCTAGAATTTGTGTTTGATTACTGAATTGTTCAAGTACTGAGATATTGCTGTATTTCATTCATCATTTTAATGAATGGAATAATTATTTGTAGGTAAGTAATACCTACAGTTAAAAAAAGTTTAATAATACTTACCTAAAATTGTTTAAATAAATTTTACTAAATATGAAGATTNAATGATTAAAAATTGATTAGGAATGAGTAATTATATTTTTGATAAGTTCAAATCATTTGTTTATATTATAGTTTGATTTATTTACCTAAAAAAATAAATTAAATATTTGCAAACTTTTAAAAATCCTTTAAAGCTTTGGAATATCAGTATTATAATAATAATAAAAAAAATACTGAAAATAATTGATTAGCATGATATCATTAAGATATCAATGAAATGTATCATAAATATTAAATGATATTCTTTAATCTTTTTGTGTCATAGTTTGAATAAATTTCAATTACAACAATTTTATAATAGAAGGATTTATTTTTTTAAATATATTGTTGTTAATAAATATTAAATTTTTTGATTTAGAATCATCTGATAGCAACTGTCAGCAAGCTAAAGGCAAACGAAAAAGACATTCTCCAGACTTGAATGTTTCTAATGAAATTGGATGGCAGACTCTAGGAATAAATGGTGATATAATTCCAAAACAGTATGATGAAAATGATTTATTTTGTATGAGTTTATCACATTCATTGAAGAGGCTTTCACCACAGAAAAGAGCATCAGCAAAAATAAAAATAATGCAATTATTATATAGTTTTGAATTTGGTGATGAACTTTAAATATTTTATAGACTGAAATTTGTATATATACATAAATCATTCATTTCATAATAGCATTATATGCAATTACTTTAAATAAATGAGCTATTTTTAAATATACTTTTTAAAATAGTAATTACAAATTGTACTCTTTCTTATTCTGATAGAATTTCCTTCAGAATAACTAGCCAGTACCTGTCATTACAAATATTGTTCATTTGTTAAAATTATCTTACATTCAAAAAGTTTAAAATTTTTGTTTTCATTCCATGATATTCAAAACATGTATATCATTTAGTTAGTTTTGATTGGTTGATTTATATTAAGATGTAATATGGGAAACTTTCATTTTTTCTTATAAATTATTTTCTATTTTTATCTTTTATTTTTTAACAGTGATATGAAGATATTATTACTTATATGACAACTGTCCAATAAAAATAAGTTATTACAAAAAAAATAAGAATCTGATTTTCAGTTATTTTTCTTAATGTTTTATTTTGAACACTATAAATAGTGTGAAAATGTATAATTAATGATGAAAATCCTGATTTATCTGTATGATTATAAGCAAATAAATCTTTTTATTTTTTATTATAACACTATCATTATTGTAATAAAATAGTGATCAAGTAAAAATTATTTTATTACTTATTATTTCAATAAGTAGTTTAAAAAAGTTTTAATATTTTAGTTATTTTGTACTTTTACCCAATTTTGATATTAATCTTTCCAATTGCTGTCTGAAGGTTTTAGAATGAAAAATAATTTAGTAATTTTAAATTATAACTGTAAAAAATTTACATAATTTTATCATAATTAAATTTTAGATAAATACTCAATTTGCTTGAAAAATGAGATTCAGTAAAATTCACGAGGAGAAAAATAACTTAGAAAACTTATTCATTATAGCTGATTTTAATATGTAATAATTAAAGTCTGAAATTAATTTTGTCATTTGAGAAATTTAATTCATTGCTCATTTGCTCAAAAATAATTAAGAAATACTCACATTGTTAATGTTTTAATTTATTTTGCATTATTTAAACTACTTATAATTTACTAAAAGTGTTTTAACTGTTACATAGTTACATAGTTAAAGCCTTTATTTTTATCCTTCTTCATTTAATTGTTTTATAAAGTTTATTTAATGTTTTTGTTATTTCCTGTAACTTATATTTCAAATTTAATTATTTACAAAAAGTTAAGTTGAATTATGGTCTAAATTACTCATAATTAATCTATCATAAATAGCTACACATTTATTTGTGATACTATTTCAATTACTTTAATTCTCTACAAATTCTGTTTCTTTTAAGAAATTTTTTACAGTTATTTTTGTTACATTTAATCAATCAGCATGTCATTTTAAAGAATAATAACAGCATATTTTTTGTTTTAAAATGAGAGACACTTTATTTGACACATTATTTGGGTCGAAACATCAAAACAAATCACTTAAAATTAAGTATGATTTGTAGACCATGTGAAGCTTTTTAATATGTAGCTTTTATTAATAGTTTCACATGACCTATATTATGAAATCGATTAAGTTTAAAATGTGTAAAAGGATTAAAGACAAAATTATTAATTATAAAAATTATAATATATTATNAAATTTGACTAACATAACAGATTATGCCTTCTTTCTGAACATTGGTTCATCTGTTTAAATGTATTGTTAGTTCTTTGATTATCTACTTTTCTTGCATGCTCACAGTTCTTAATTTCTTTATTTGCAATACATTTCATATTGCAATTGTTTGCATAGCTTTCATATGGATTTTTGTATTTGGAGTTTAGTAGATGATTTATTGGACTAAATATCCAGCTTTCAGAAATCTGGAAGTACCAGAAAACCAGTTATATTTGAAACTGGCTAGTTTTAAATTTGCTGGGTTGTAGTACAGCTATAGTTTATCACAAGGCCACTTTGTTTTTAGTGAAATACCCATTGCATGATGCCAGTTCCAGTGTGAATGCTGGCATACAGTATGTTAAAAACAGTTTTGTTCTTATTTTTCATTGTTTGTTTTATATTTTAAATATACATTTAACTTGTGTCCAGAAAATTAGAAGATTCAGAAATCCAGACCCCTTCTAGTTCTAAGCTTACCAGATATTTGGTTCTATTGTATTATTCAAAATAAAAACATGGTTTGCTTAAATATTTTATTTGCTATTTCTTTTCTTTATTATGGAATCTCAATAACATTGTTGTTATTATTATTATTATCAAATCTTTAATACTTTCACATTTTGTATATTCTAATATATATATACACAGGTATCCCACATATAACATGGTAGTTATATTCTAAAAAAGTGCTATGTTATGCGAATCCATACTATATGAAACAAAGGATTAATGCAAAACATAGTTATGTTTCAGAAGTTTGCAAAAGTATACTATTCTTTTTTGTTACTAAGAGAATTATGTTTATTAAAGCAATCGATAATTTATTTCCAATCAGTAATTAATTAACAATCACAATTAAAAGTACTGTATTATGCATTAATATTAATTTTAGTTAAACAAGGGCAACTTCTTTTTACAAAATACAATGAGATGAAAATTCTCAGCTATTTTATTGATCTTGATCCAGACTCCAGAAGTGTCAGCAACATTTTCGTATTGTTTATTTTTATCATAAAAATTTTTATGGATGACAAAATAAAAATATGTTATTAATTGAAAATTTGTTCAGTTGAGTACTGAGCAACTTTTTCTAGAATTTGTGTTTGATTACTGAATTGTTCAAGTACTGAGATATTGCTGTATTTCATTCATCATTTTAATGAATGGAATAATTATTTGTAGGTAAGTAATACCTACAGTTAAAAAAAGTTTAATAATACTTACCTAAAATTGTTTAAATAAATTTTACTAAATATGAAGATTAATCTATAAAAAGAAAACTCAGTGATAGTTTTAAGGGCTAAAGTCTGAAAACAATGATGATGTCACCTGGTTGATAGGAAAGTTAAGACAAGGAAGAAAAAATTGAAGTTTTCATTAAAGAAAACCTGATGAAAAGAACAAAATAATTGAAAATTTCAATGTTATAAAATCTGTGGACAAATTTGAGATGACTTGTGCTTGCTTGAATAAAAAAAAATATTGAATAACAATGTTTACACTTAAAAATTGTGAAATTTTGTATGGATGCTTTCCAAAACCATGTTAGAGCAAAACTGGAGGTAGTTATATGGGGAATATCCCCAATTTTCCAAACTGTTGTATGGAGGATACGTGTATATAGTTTTCCCCCCTCTCAACATTATAAGTTTTAGCACATGTTAAATACTAATTCTCAAGACAATTGTTTATGATCTCTACTTTCAGTTTGAATGATTTAATACATTGCTAATGTTCATTTTCAAATACTGCCTTAGATACTTGTAGTTTATCTTTAATATGAAACTTTTTAGTTTTGTTAATGTTTGTTGACTCTTATAGGTAGTTGTAAAAATTTTATCTGCATTACCAAACTTTAGTGCAGATTTTGTAATTTTGAACTTGATTTATGATTCTGACTAAATACTAAAAGTTTAGAATAAATTATAAATGAAATTAAACTGATTAAATTGCCTTAAAATTTTTTCTAATTCTTAACCTAATCAGAAACAAAACAATGACCAAATTTTGCAAATGTATATTTAATCATTGTTCTTGAATAGGTAATAAGTAATTTGATTTTATAAATTTAATTAAGCTGTTGATAACTAAATATGATTAATTTTTCAGTTTTTGTATTTGAACAAATGTTGGTTTGGAAAGTAAGGATAAGAGTTATATTGTATTTAAGATTTCTATTAAAATTTTTTTGTATAGATTTATAAGAATTTTTCCATGAAAATCTGTGTTAATTATATTATTATATTGGAATATCTAGACTAATTTCATTTAGTCAGATTTATTTAAAATTCAAAAATTCTTTGATGCAATTAATTTTTTAATGTTAACTAGCTCTTTATTTTATTATGCATATTTGGTGTATCAGTTATTTTGCTCATTCACCAAACACATCAATTAATATATTGTATTTCATTAATATATTTAGACTGAATAACATTGTGATTGCTTCGTTACAAATCTCAAATTTGAACACACATTCTTCAATTTTTTATTCATTTGTATTGCACATGAATAAGCATTATCATAGATTTCCTCACTAGATTATATTCTAGTCAAGCTATCATTGTTTATTATTGCACATTGTATGTACAGTACATTCATATGTAAGCATGTTGAATCTTTTTTGAATGAATTTTCATACATTAATATCATCTCAGAAACTAAAAGTACAAACTTATAGATGTACTATTTTTACTTTCCAGTCCATCTTACAGGAAAATAATAAATTATTGATTTTTAAAATAAATTGGCATTATTACTCATATAATAATTATAACAGATTCATTATCTGCATGTATTTGACTGCCATCAATTTACATATCAAAAGAGTGTTTAAAATATTATGTAGAGATAATACTGAATATCAGCCTTAATTTTTGTTAGAATATAATGTTTTGTACAGAATTTCTAGTTGCATTGAAATGAAAAATTTGAATATCAAAATCATTTTAGTTCAAAAACTGCCAGGGAAAAAAGTTTTTATTAACTTAGAAATGAAAATAATTTTATATGAAAGTTTTAGTATTAAGATATAAATTTCAAACAAAATTCATTTAATGACAACTATGAACTAATCACACAATTTTTCAATATAAATTATATAGCATTGCGATTATTGAAAACAGTCCAATTATATACATTGAGGGAAATTGTGCTTTTCCATGATGTTTATAATGATGAATTTGTTTTATATAGGTCTCATCTATATAATTTTGCATTAGCTATTTTTTTAACTAAATAGCTGATAGATAAAAATTGAATATAATTGTTCATTGGAAATTTAGAAGAAAAACTTTTTAAAAGGTTTTATTTCTTTCAAAAATTTTCTAAATTTATATATCAATCAGTAGATGTACAGTACAACAAATAACAATTGCTCTAATAGATAACAAATATCTTCCAATTTGTTTCTTGTCTTCTGAATCTGATGATGATTATTCAAATTTAATTTAATTCTAATCAGGTGTAGTATTATCAAACATTTTGATTAATAGTATAGAATTATAAATAAAATTTTAGATTGAGATTATAGATTTAAATCCAATGATAAATGCACAAAAGAATGAAAGAATTTACTTTAATTAACAGATTACTTTGTTTCTAATTGAAATCTGTTGTTAGAATCTATTCTTAGAAATCTGTTACATGTAAAATTCAGATTGATGTTTATTATTTCACATTTTTTTTCTATTATTCTGTTTATTTCATGAATATGTATGAATAGCTACAAGAATATTAAAACTTATTAATTTAATATGTTTTATTAATAAAAATATTTATTTTGATTTAAAAAATGAAATAATGCATCCAAATCAATAAATTATATTTAAATAAAGTTACATTATTATTATTATTATTATTATTATTATTGTTATACTAGTAACAAATTATAATGAAACAATTTTACAACTAATTGCACAAGTAATTTATTAATAATTTTTTTTACATGTTTTGTTATAATTCAAACAAAATTACTATTTTGTTAATTCAATATACTATACTTTTTTAAATAAAAATATATTAAAAGTTGAACAGTAAATATAAAATCTGAAATATTTTAAAATTAATATTTCTTGTCATTTATAACATGAAAAATGTGTATTGATACAAACAAGTTTATGAAATTTTTTTATATTCTGTTATCCATTCAAAAGATTATATGATAATGTATAAACTCATAATAGTTTTATTTTTTGACAGTAAAATATATCAAACCTTAAAATTCTTTATTCTAATGTGTTGTGATTTATAAATAAATTTTTAACAATTAAATTTATTTAAGACTGCTTTAAATTTTAGTCTTCAATTTTTTTTCAACATTACATTTTATTTCTTGTAATAGTTGAAAATATGAAAGTTTTCCTAATTACTTAATTTGTTAATAAATTTTACTTATTTTCAGTTTTTTGTCTACTTCTAACATAGCTGTTTAGATTAATTACAATATTTAAACTTATTTTATCTTAAGATAAAATAAGTTTATTTGCAAATTAGTTTAATTATATTTTTAAACAGAAAAAAAAAATTAGGAAAAATGATAAGCAAATGTCTTATGTTATAATATGAAATTTGCTCATCATTTTTTATTTTTAAATTTTAATTTTTGCAGAATTAGAGTTTTAGAAATGATGATAAAATGGTAAAAAATTTTTTAAACTCTGTATTACATATCAATACTAATATTATTATTAATGTATATACATTTGCTTCATTATTTTAACATGCAAAATATAAAATCAAATTTTAAACAAGAATATTTATTATCATCTTTCTATATTTTTTAATTCATTTGAAAAAAATATTATTTTCATATATTCTAGATATTATTTATGTTGTAATATTCAGTTTATCTTATAAGTTTGCAATTATTTTATTATCACAAAATTTACTGAAGAGATGTTAATTTAATATTTTTCTATAAAACAAAAGATATGAAAATTCATTATTATATTACTTTAATATCTTTTCTGAAATAAAAGCACTCTGTTATCTAACTTTAAATGCAATAATTAAAATACATTGTGTTTGAACTAAATGATACAAAAATGTATAAGGTATTTATTAGTTTGACTGATAATTCATTATCTGTTTTTTTGTTAAAATTTATTCTTACAAATACTTATTATCTTTGTTTATATCATAATTAAAAACTTTTAAATGTTTCCTAATAGTTTTTAGTTTAAAGAAAATATTAAAAATCACAATTAAAGAAATATACTTTTAGTTTTATTAAAATATATTTGATGCAATTGGGTGGATTCTGATATATTTGCATTAAAGTTAGATAATTACAATTAAAGTAAATTTTGTGTGTAATAAGGCTGAGAATAAAAAATAAGTAAATTATATTTAAATAACATATAGTTTATAAAACATTCAAAATTTCATATAATTTTAATTGTACATTAATACCTTACATATATAGATATGTATTTCGTGTTATAATAAAATTGTCATCAAACATTTTCATAGTTATGTAGATATTTGAATTTTTTTTTAATGTACCAAAAAAGTTTATAAGCTATAATTATATACACATTAAATATGTTTCAAATATTGCAACTACTTAAATTAGTTTTAATTTTATAAACTGAATATATTTTAAAAAATAGTAATAATTATATATTTTACTTTTGGTGAAATATAAAATGTAAATTACTTTTATATTTCTATATAATTGTCTATATAAATTATAATTTTTTATTATAAATAAATATATTTCTCTGCATTTAATATAAAAATTAGTTTTGAAAATTTATAAACATTGTAATTCAGCTTATTTCATCAATTTTTGTTTAACTATTTATTCATTTGTGTTCATGATCTGAAATACTAATCAAATTTTGTCATTTTTTGTACATTTATATATGTAAAATTGTTTTATTATAATTTTTATTTTGAAACAGATATTAACATTTATCATATTTTACAACTTGTAAAGCATTTAAAATTGTCATTTCCATATATTGTTATTATTGCTATTGAAACAGTCCTATCATTGACATGGGCAGCTCAGTGATATTTTTGTTGGCAAAATATTAAAAATGATTGTATAAGTTATAGTAGTTTTAATAGAAATAATGTAGTTTAGTGTTATATATGTATTAATAAAAGATGAATTCCTTGTTCAACTGAACTGTTATCTAATTCTAAGATATGTAATGTATAAATGATGTTGTGTCAAATTTGTATACAATTTTTGAAAATTAAATTGGATTAGCTATTTGTTAAAATGCTTGTTTAATTTTATATAACTTTACAGTCTGTGCAATATGAAGCTTTAAACTTTTTAATACATTCTCTATAAAATTGTATATTCTAATAATCAAAATTATTAGAAAATTTTTCTTAAAAAATACATATATTTTAGAAATTTTAAGTTTATTAAAAAGATTTGTTTATTTGTAGTCAGTACAATTTTTTATCCTGCATCCATTGGTAAGATATACATATTAAATTCCAGATATATCATTATAGTATTAAAAGTTACAAATACTTGATTTATTCAACTTAATTTTCACTTTATCATTAATCATTTTATATAGTTAAATGTTTTATTCAGTATTTATATTTACTACAAAACTAATATTGTAAAGCTAAATTATTTTTTAATTTAAACTTTCATAAATAACACACAAAATTTGATTGGAAAAAAAATAATAATAATTTTTAGCAGAATTACAGAAGTCAGCTATTGTGTTTTTCAATATGCATGATGGTATGTGATTCTTATCATCAGAAGTTTGATCAACTTGTTTAAATTAAGATATAAAAAAAAGAAGCTGTTTTTAAGTAAATTCTAATTTCCATTATTTAAAGCAAAAATATGAAAGTAAAATAATAAAAGACCACATAATTTCCATAAACTTCATTCATTTGTATTAAACATATTAAAATCTGAGAAATTATTTTTTTTTTATATACACTACAGGTATAATTTAGAAAATCATGAGTCATCATTTATTTTCCTATTAATTGAAATTAAAAAAAAACATGCTTTTATTTTTGCCTTAACTAGTGTGAGTATTCTAATTGCTTAATATCTGTATATTAATTCTAGTGGTCTATTCTATATTTTGGGTCATACATTTTTATTTATATTTATTTTATTTTTAGTTTTTAGACTTCTAATGAAGTTATTTCTACTTTATTCATGTGATTTTATTACTTTTATAACTATACTCTGTTAATTGAATGCTTTAATGGAGTTAAAGCTAAATGTAAAAAACAAAAAAAATAAAAGATGCATATAAGTATTTTCAGGTTAGTCAGACTAACATGATTCAAAAATTGAAACAGAATCATAACAACCGAATCAAACAAAAATAACTATTCCACAGATAAAATATATAACATTATCACTTAATAAACTCCAAATACCTTTAAAATGCAGTCTATTTCTCATATTCTCAAAACGTTCTATAATCTTCTCGATTATAGAACGTTTTGCAGATCCGTTTGGCAAATTTAAATTCTGTTAGTTCGATCCTGAAGAAGATCTGTTAATCTGACCGAAAACGTTCGATAAGTTTTTAAAATAGACTGCATTTTAAAGGTATTTGGAGTTTATTAAGTGATTATAGTAATGCAGGTAGAGATATAATATAACATTATTTTCTATGGAGTAATTATTTTTATAATTCAGTTGCCATTATAACAGTAAATAATAACATTATATGAACCAATCAATTGAATTATTATGTATCTGAAGATGGATAACTAGCATGAAAATACTTATATGCATTTTTTTGTTAGTTTTGATTCTCTTAATGCATTTTTCATTTTAAGTTTTTAATAGAGTATTCTTTTACTTTTATATATTATGATGATATTCTTATAATTATATTCTAATACTCTTAATGATTTACTGCATAATCTAGTGATGAAATTTTTTCCTTTTGCTTAGTATTTGTGTTCACTATCATTATTTTTTTTATATTTCAATAATACTTTGCTTTCTTCTATTGTATATCAATTGCTTTGAATAATCACTGTAGCTGCAGTTTTTTACTGCATAGCATATTAGTTGAGAATATTAAAATATCCTTGGAAAAATAATCTGAATATATTTCAAAAATGTTTTCTTTATCTTCCCCCTTAATTCTGTAAGTTTATATATAAATGATTTTTTAAGATAAAAAGTCGTTAGCTATACTTTTTTAAATGTGAATGAAATAAAAAATTTTTTTAACATATAGCAAGAGCTACAAATTACAAAATATAAATATTTTGGTATAATAATCTTTTATATTTTTATTTTTGAAATAACAATATGATGCTGTTAATGTTAAGAATAGATAAATTCCAACATCAAAAACAAAAACACTTTTTTGTAATTATTAATTATTTCCAGATTTTATTTTTTTTAATTCACAGAATAATTTGGTAAACTCATTTAAGAAATTTTTATTATATAATTTTCTGTTCTACATAGAAAAATTTTTTCTGCAAAATAGTGTGTTGTGAAAGCTCGAGAATATATCTTCAGAAAAAAGATGAGTTGATAAAAGTGAGAGAAAGAATACAAACTCTGAAGAACAGAATAACTGATATATAATTATGAATGAAAGAAAAACAATTGACTAATAATAATTAGAAAATATCTTATAAGAATTATAAATGTGCTCTTAACCAAAGCAAGAAACAAAAGGAAATTAATTAAAAAAAATAAATAAATAGTTAATGTTCTTGTAAATATATAGTTCCAAATAATAATAGTATATTTGTCTTTTAATGTGGTGTATTCAAATAGTATTTCATAAAACTTCATTCAATTAGTAACAGTTTTTGATTCAATTTAGTTATAATTATTATTGTTTTTTATATAAAAATTGTAAATTGAATTAAGCATTTTTATGTACACACATACATATACAGGAAACAATTTAAAATTATGTGTTTCTAAGAATTTTAATTTTAGGACTAAAAATGTATGAAACATGAAATTTAATAAAGTTAAGATAAAACATACAAATTAATTTTTAAAAACTTGAAATATATTAATCAAAATTTTTTAAAAATTTATTTATTATTATTATTATTATTATTATTAGAATTTATTTCAACTTGTATGTCACTCCCATTAATAATATAAAAAATCAACTAATGATACACTTAGCATATCATTACTTGTTTTTTCAAATTATTGATGGAATTGAATGTCAAAAGGGTTGAAATGGGCTCTGTTAAGGAGGCTGAAAATTTAATAAGATAAAGTTTTTTAATATTTAGTTCATTTCATCATCAGAGTAACATAAGCTTCAATATTTAGAACATAAATTTGAACAGTTCTAAATGTTGAATATATTTCAATGTTTAACATATTTGAACCATTAACCTTAATATTTGATAATATTTTTCTATTTATTTGTTTATTCATAAACATTGCCAGTCTGATAAGACATATTTAGTCACAAAATGTGCAAGGGGAGTGGAAATGTTATTACACTACATTACATTTTCATTGTTCTGCACTTATATTTTTTAAACTCATTTTATGATTATTTTTTTAATTTCTTTTCTAAATAAATAAATTTAATTCATCCATAATTCTAAATAATCCACAAATTTTTATTTGTATTTAAATTTTTACTATATTTTTATACTCTCAACTTTTAAAATTTAATAGTGTTTGTTATTAAAAGTATTATTACTTTTAAATTTTATCAACCATGAATTTTATTTTCATCAGTTGCTCAAGATTTTATCATCAATCTCAGCATGTTACATTTCTTTTATTTCTTATTTAAATCTAAAAGTTTCTTAAATTTTTTTGAAATGATTAATTGGAAAAAGAATTTTCTGTTTTCTATTAATAAACCAATATTTTTCAGAAGTTAAATTCTGAATAATCTCATTAACGATATAGCATGAGTTATCATATTTATAATTTATGTAAAAAAGTAATTTTTTTCTATTTAAAACTCAGAATTTGTTCTACAAGTTATTTTAAAAAATAGTATTTTCAAATAAATTATAAGTGCATAGAGTTGATAAATGTGGTTTATAATATGTATATACATACAAATTCTAATATTTAAAATTTATTGTATTTACCATAAAATGTGTTGTAATGAATCTTTGCTATCTTGTCTGATATAATTAACCAAATTTAATTTTCAATATTTTATAAAATTCTAATTTCACAATCTAGAAATTATTAAAAAGCTATTAATTTGTCATTTTTATCAAATAAATTCTTAATAATGATAAGTGTTCGTCATTACCGAATGTTGAATAAACTTATGATTTTAATAATTAATGTTATAGTTTACAGATTGTTAATATTATAACTTTAATTTCAAAAAATTTTTAATATTCTCTCTTAAATCAAACATTAATTTATAGTCTAAATTATTGTTCTAAAATAATTTATAAGCTGCATATATGATGCATGATATATTTAATGTTTTCTATGTATTATTGATATAAAAGATAGTGTATCTTTTTTAAAATGCAATTTTATTTATACAAATAATAAGGCTAGAGACTAATAATAATAATTTAACATGTTGACTATTTTTAAAACAAATTTTGATGAGAATAAAAATGTGATATAAATTATTATCCATTTTAAAGAATTTAGCATGAATTTTATTAGTAAAATATTTGAATTGCAATATGAAAATTTTAACACATCCACTTTTAAAGATCTTTTAAATTTATATATTCTTAAAGTTTAATGTTAAATATTTATTGTAATAATAATATAAAAGATTATTTAATATATGGTAGAAAATATTTCAACATAACTTTATACCAGTGTTTTTCAATCTGTGGGATGCAAGGCTATAGCAAGGGCATGCAGCTTTTACAAAATTATCATTTTTTAATACAAACAAAAAAAAGTTAAATTGATGTCAAAAAAATAAATCAACAAAATGGTTATGCCTAATTCACAACTTTTGTCCAAACAGTCAGGTACAAATGCTAAAAATCCATCCACACTCTTGCTGAAATGTCTCAACAAGAGTCGAGCCCTGGCAAACAATATACTTTATTTAATAAGTTATATTGTTTTGTAGGCCATTAAATAAATTATAAGGACAGTATTTATGAAATTAGATTGTTACAAAAATTGATGGGGTACAACAGTTTTTTTTTTTTTTTTTGAAAAAGAGGGGTGGAGGTACAGAAAGTGTCGAAACCACTGCTTTATACAATTAGAAAAAATGTGAATTTATTTCGTTTCATAATTTTTTAACCTATGAATGTGTAGAATGTAGTTTGAAGATCATTAGTTATTTCTAGTTTATTAACATATTTCCAAGAATTATATAGCATGCTATTTAGTTTCTTAAAATCAATTTATCAAAGTTGGTAAAAAGTAATTATTATTTTTTTGTATGTGTCAAAACCATGTCTCTTTTTTATTGTTTGGTTCAATGTCACAACTGGGTGAATTCATAGACACTTGGCAATTTTCATCATCAACTTTTTATTTCAGAACTTTATTTGTCAAGACATGTTTTGGACTTTAGCCCCTCTTCAGTTGGTATTATATCCTGGAATAACATATATATATATATGACAATCAAAAATACCATTACATCTTGGAATAACATATACACAACAACCAAAATACATCTAGTTCAGTTGAGGTGTTTTTGCAGGTTGATTATATCTTCTTACACCAAACATCTTTTAGGCACTTTATATACGTTGAACTTCTCATCAATTGCACTCAATGAGAAGTTCAATGTGAATCATCGATTGCACTTGATGCTATTAAAAGTTTAGAGACTAAATCTTTTAATAACAGAATTTTAATTTAGAGAGTAAATCTTCCAATTAATATGGAGATAATTAACTTACTATGACTGTATATTAAGAATTATATGTAGAGGGACTATAGTTTAAAATGAAGATAGTATAACTTGATGCACTCTCACATTTGCACAAATTGTGAGATTCGACTTTTGCTCAAAACTAGGATTTTTCAGACTAAATTTAATTTATTTTAGATGTAATATTTATCATTTAATTAATGCTGTTAATAGATAGTATACTTCTCTATAGAAAAGATTCTTGAATCATTAGTTCAACCAAAAAGTATAATTAATCTGTTGCATTATATACAGTAAAACCTGTGTGTTGGACAGCCTTGGTTTCATAAAAGTGTGTCCAATTTAGATGGATGTCCAAGACTGATTGAATAGCTTTTTTTCTGAAAAGCATGAAAATTAATCTAGACTTGCAGACATAGTGTGATTATTCTAAGATATATCAAGCAAAATATGTATATATGTTGAGTGAATAACATTATCAACTTATTGATTTTTCTCCAGGTAATTTACAGTATTAACATTTTAAACATGAACACAATCTTACTTCTCTTAAATCATTATCCTGTGCTTTTCAGGACATAATCACACAATTGATTTAACGGGATATCACACTGCAACACATGGATGATCTGCCAGGGTGGATGGCTCCTGGAAGACCTTCTATGAGAAACTGGTCCTTATTTGCATATTATACATGTGAAGAAAATCTGGGAAATTTCATTTGCCAGCTCTGCTGGTGAGGAGCAACCCTATGACCAGTTGGTTCAGTTTTCAAACATTTTATCCATATGGCTGTGATGGGCAGTAGTCAAATGTAGGTCTGATGCTAAGATGGATGGATAAGAAATTGGCCTACTACTATGTAGGATCTGAAATTGAATCCAGACATGTCAACAAACCCAAGAATTTTTTGAGGAGTGGTCTGTCCTAAATATGTCAGGCCCTGTCCCTCACCATCTAGCTACTGCATTATGTGCTTGGCTGAACCAATTGTAGGCTTGAAAAATTGTTCTCTTAGTGCTGACAGAGATAAAATTTTTAAAGTTTTTTATGTATAGTTTACACTCAATGGTTGATAGAGGTTCAAAAAAATGTTAAAACTCAGATCATATTCTCAACTAATGGTGAACAAAAGCTGCTATCAATAATTTTTTTCTAAAGCTAAAAAATGAGCCAAATTTATAGCCAATTGCCAGTATAATTTCTTGGGTGCCAAAATGAACACTGAAGTAGCTAATTTGACATATAGCAGCCAAATTTGGCAATCCTTGTCTTTAGCAAGAAATGATGGCTGAGGCTATTGATAGTCAGGAATGTGGAATATCTCCCTAAATATCATTAAAATGGCAAAAACATTACACAAACAACCTTTTCACTTTTGAGCACAATTATTTAATGTTTGATCATAAAGATTGTAAAGCAGTTTGAAAACTTGTCCAAATATTAAATAATTTTGCTGGAAAGTGAAAAGTTGTTTGATATTTTTGGGTTATTTTCCAGTTTGATTTCCTTTTTTTCATTAAAAAAAATGTATTTGTCATAAGTTTGCTTATCAGTTAAAAATGTAGGATGATTCAACAGTTAGAAAAGACTCAAAAATTAGTCTCACAAATTTCTGAAATTGTCCAACTTAAAAACAGTGTGTTCAAAATTCAAGGTAGAGAGGTCTCTAAGATAGAGTACATAGACATATGAAAGCATAGGAATTTGAAAGATATTGTAAAACTGGATGAGATTACTATAAAAGCACCAACTATCACCTGTAATTTAGTTAAAGTGAACAAATTTATTATATGAACAACTGTTTTTAACAGCCATATTCAGGTTATGGAATGTTACATAGAATAAAAGAGAACTCATTAAATATGTGCTAGTGGTTGCATGTATAATAGCAGCTAGCCAACATGAATTAATTTTAATAATTAATAATTAATTCAATTTTCAATTAATTAATAGAATTTAAGAGAAGTCCAACAGTTTTTTCCTTGCTGAGGAATAATAATGAGACATAAAGGATCTTCACTGCCTGGAGTTTACGCAATTCCTATTTTTGATAAGAAGATAAATCAGCACCATAAGTACATTGGAGCTACCTGCAAACCATCAAATATTAGATGAAAAGAACAATACACAGTTTGAAAGGCTTTGTGCACAATGAACAGCAGCATTGTTTATGACAATGATGTCTGAGTGGTCTTTGATAATGCATATCTCTTACATAGTACATCTATTCCTGCACAGCTCAAGTATCTCAAGAATCTTAAAGTTTACAAAGTGACTAGGAAAGGTTTTGCTGTTAATTTTAAGGACACACTACAGCAGGGGTTACCAAACTACAGCCCACGAGGTCAGTTCATTTGGCCGTTGCCGCGCCATGCCTTAAATGAGCTAAAATATAATTATTTATACGGAAATATCATAGATTGTAGATGAACTTATTATGTAGAAAAAAATTAAAATAAGTATAAGTAAAAATGCCAAAAGTGGTCCAATCTGATTTTTGCATCTAACAGTAATATAATTTTTTTTTTTTTACAAATTAAAGTACATTGCAGGTACTTATGCAAAAAGTGATATCCAAAGTTGCAAAAAGTCTTTTGCAACTTTGGATATCACTTTTTGCATAAGTACCTGCAATGAAAGTTTCTAAGAAAAGTGATTATGAGCTTGCTGCAGCAATCGTGTTTGTGTATTGGTAAATAAATATGTTAGTTGTCTTTATTTTTTGTGTATTCAGCAGTGTACTGTATTGAACAAAATGGTTATGCGGCCCGCGCTCGTCATTCTCTATGTTATCTGACCTGCTGTGAAAAAAGTTTGGTGATCCCTGCTCTACAGTATTGTAGGCATGGAAGGCTATTTATGAACATTTATAATCATATTTATATTTTTAATTATTTTTACTTTGATTTTTCTTTTCATATTTGTGTTTTTATTTGTACTTGTATCTTATTCGTCTACTTTATTTGATTCCTGATTTATTGCTTTGTATTTTATTTTGATTTCATTTTATTTTTCTTTAATATTCTTTTACATATGCAAATACCAGCACATATTTAATGAGTTCTCTTTAGTTTAAATTTTGTTTTTTATATTTTATTCTATGTAACATTCCATAATCTGGTTGTTAAAAACAGTTGAAAATATTAGTTCATATAGTAAATTTGTTCATTTTAATTGGATTACAGGTTATAGTTGATGCTTTTATTATAGGGATTTGTCCAGTTTTATGTGAAAGTGTTCAAGATGTGGTGTGTCCAATGATGATATAATTTGGACATTATATAAGTTTTACTATACTAATAATTTCAGATTATATAATATCAGTATTGAAGTACAAAATCTCTAGCTGTTTTTTTTTTCTGTTTTTAATAGTTTGATAATTTAATTTGCATTCTTATTAGTGGTTTTTCTTGTATTTTGAATACTTTGAATGTCTGCATAAATTTTGAAATTTTAATTATAATTCAAAATTATATATTTTTAGTTAGTTTAATACAGATATCTTAAGTTTTTTAATTTACCTATATAACCCATCATTCTAATAAATAAAAAAATAAGCAAAATTATTAATAAATAGAAAATCTATAGTGTAGGAAATTAATAACAATCAAAAGAAAATAAAAATAGAACAAAATTGAAAATTTATTTCAATAAACCTTCCTTTTTTTTAAAAAAAAAAAAGAAAGAAAATGTTAAATAATTAATTAATTCTTATTTTTAAAATGTGAAAACATATTATTATTTTTTTATGTTATCCATACCTTTGCTACTTTTTAATCTAAATATTCAACTTTAAGACAAACATTTTAAAATGTTATTTGTGTCTTAAAAGATAACTTTCTATTTCATTCTTATTCAGTTTTGTATCTAATTCATTATTGAAGGTATTATTTTATAAAATCTTTTGAAATAATGGAAATTTTGAAAGAATGTCATTAATCAAACTTCAATGATACTAATGTAACATTTATAAACCAGATTTAAAAAGTTATTTACAAGATAGATTAAATATATGCTATCCAGACAGAGGTTCAGGCTTTACTCTAGCTTTACTCTGCCTTTTCTTAACTTTAATATATTTTGTAATCTACCATAACTTACTTTTTCTTAACTTAATCATAGTATACTTTTAAGAGTTTGCTGTATTTCTTTTCAAATTGAGGATGAAACAAAATGTTATGAAAGTATTTTTCATTACAATAAAAGAACTTCAGAGGAATTATCTGTTCAAGTTTATTACCAATTTTTGAAATTCTTTAATTTAAATATATAAGTATTGTAAATTTAAATTGTAAGTATTGAAAGTATTGAAACTTTTTAAAAACTATTAAAAATTTTTACTCTTAACTTCTACCAGTCTAGTAATTAAAATTATATATATATATATATTTGATATCATATTGGCAGAGATATCTAAATCTAATTACTTTAACTAGATATAAACAAAATGCTTAGCATGTAAAATGAAAACACAGAAGAAAATGCTGTTTAATATATGAAAGAATTTTTTTTTTAAATTAGTTTTTGATCATTTGTCTTCTAAAATCTTAAATTGTTTTAAAAGTCTTAAACAGTATTTTTGTTTTGTATGTTTTCTTAAATTAAAGCGCATATAAAACTTTTTAATATATACTTTATATATAAAACTAATTAATATGTAATTATTTAATAAATTTGTATATACTAAAATTTATTGTAGCTAAATAACTATACTTTTATTACAGTTTTATTTTAATTAGGAAATATGTAATCTGAAATAACAATTAGCACATAGAATATACATTTATTTTAAGCATAATTTATTTTCAATATTAATTTCACAAACTGTCTCAATTTATACAATATTTTTATGATAAATAAAATCATAGTTTAGTCTTCTTAAAAGATCAATATTATATAGATATTAAACAGTTTACAAGTGAATTTTGTTTTGTATTTACATTAAATTAAATTTAATATTTATGAATTTCTTTTTATAGGCCAGAAATGCAGAAAAGGCAATGTATGTATGAAATTCTTATTAAACTTTATTAATTTACATTTTGGATATTTTTCTTCATTTTGATGATTGATATACAGGGTGTATCAGAATGACGTTTTAAAAATTTGGGGAATTGTAGAGGATGAAATTTTGAACATTTTGATATAAGGAACCTATAGTCGGAAATATGATATAAAGCGTCTAAGCGGTAGGAAGTGCTTGACCGCCCTTCACTTTGGTAGCTACCCTTCCATCTATTGACATCATGTTATCGCTGTGGATGGAAGACTGTAAACACACAACTACAGTGGTCTAACTGAGCCTGTGTACAGGACGCTGTATACAGCATTTAATACCATCAGAGGGGAGTGTGGCATCTTACAGAGAGTCGGACAAAACATGGTTCGTCGTTGCAGATTATGTAACGAAGTTGGTGGTTGTCACATTGAACATTTACTCTAAAGTAGTGCAGCCACTGATTCAATGTACAGTTTGATTGTACTCTACTCTTTTGCCAATAAAACTTGTCATAAATACTGTATTCTGCTGTTTAATTCAGCATACCGACCACATAGAACATGCAAAGTGCTGTAGAAACTTTATATCACATTTCCGGCTATAGGTTCCTTATATCAAAACGTTCAAAATTTTATCCTCTACAGTCCCCCAAATTTTTAAAATGTCATTCTGATACACTCTGTATATTATGCTTGCTTGCAATTCAGTTTAAAAATTTGATAATCCTGTATAATGAAATAATTTCTTTAAAAATTTTAAAAAATTGATATACTAACCTATCAATTATATTATTGATATTCTGTATACAGTTTTAATTTTTAAATAATATCATTAATTTTTCAAAGAAAATTGAAATAAATGAAGACTTGTAAATATTTTAAAAAACTATTTCAAAAAATTGAACATGAAACATTTTAAAATTATAAGTTCTTTTTGCAATTATATCTATATCTATAAATGAGAATGTTTGTTTGTTTGCTATATACTACTAGATTGTTCAAACAATTGCTACGAAACTTGGCAGTTACATTCAAATTTTTCTAACTTAGATCATTTTGTACATTCCACACCAAATTATTAATTTATTTCTATATATCTATTAATTTTTGTCTACATTCCATTGCATACTTTATACGTAGCGCCATCATTGGGAAAAAATTTAACAAAATAATTAACTAAATATAATTCTTTTAAAAAATATATATTATATTCACTGAATTACTGCAACAAGTAGCACATAGCACTTGCCTGCATAGAGTGTAGTAGTGTTTTGCCCCTGTACATTATACTTTTCCTGTTTGCAATAGAGTTGTGATGGTTATGTATCTAACTCCATTTGTGGGAAAATTTTTGAATTTAAATACTTTGACTTATGGTACAAATTGGAAATTTATATATAATTACTCTGGTTTTCTTTTTTTTACGATTTCCATGTTTGGTCTTGACTTTCAGTTTTCTAACTCTATTCTCAAGAGTAAGGAAGGACAGAGATAGATGGATGGACGACAATGGGAATTTATAGGTCTACAATTTTTTGAAATTGCAGTCCAATAAGTACCCTCTGGTAACTGAGTGGATGAAACCATCAAACATCGGTAGTTGATTGTGGGTTCACTCATAGTCAACGGACTGGCCACATGGAGTTTTCTGGGTTTTCTTTACATTCATAACACTTAATTTGGGACCAGCTTTATATAAAAGTCCATAATGCATTCTCTTTGGCAGATCACTCATGTCACATTGCTGTAACCAAATAAACCAAACTAATTCTAATGAGTCTAAAGTTGCAGCCCGGCATTGTGACGGTCTGCAACTTTTTGTCACAATGTTCTCGATTCATTTTCTGGTGGTCTTGCGTCTGTATGTCATACTTTTCCTGTTAGCAATAGAGTTGTGTCAGTCATCTACCTAATTCTGTTCAGGGAGAAAATTTTGAATTGAAATAATGTTACTTCTGTTCCAAATGGGAAGTTTGCGTATAGTTAATCTGGGCCTCCTGCCCTAAATTTTCCACATCTGGTCTTAACTTTCATCTATCTTACTTCTTTCTTGAGTTTAAGGAAGAACAGACTAACATGCAGGGGATGAGAGTTGGAATTTATGAGTCTACAATTTTTTCAAATTGCATTCCAATAATTGTTTTATAAATGCAATATTTATGAGAACATACTTCCCATGATGCATAGACACTCTGTTACCAAAATTTAAACACTATTATCACATAAAAGGAATTATTCAAGCATTTTTACAAGATTTTTTTTATTTAAACAAGTTTTATATGAAGTCTTTCGGACGTTAAGGTTAGTCACTTCAATCACATGTGAGGCCATCACAACCTGTCTAACACAGATCACTTTTCAAATGTTAATATTAGACCAGTATTAATTAGCAGTCATTGACCATCCTCTCTTTTAGGAGCAGGTCAATGACTACTTTTGGTTGAATTACTTCAACCCCCTTTTGCAACAGTCTCTTCTTTTTATCAGATCGGCAGTTTGGTGGCATTCGAACAAGAAAATTGCATAATATAAGGTTACTAACAAGAAAAAAAATATGCTTTAATTGGTTTTTGAGGATGCAGAGTTGGTCCATTTTTTGGAAGATTACCATTTGATATTCATGTGAATGGTAGTTTTGTACAGTTAACATTATGAAAAAATATGATAGCTTAAAAAATTTAAGATATATTTTCAATTGGTGTCTACTTGGCTAATGAAATTGTTATTTCATATCATCAAAGTATCACAATAAACATGACAATGATAGGCTGAAATAACCAAACTTTTTATATGTTTTTTGTTTTAATGTTTGTTATATTATAGTATTTGATATATATAACTACAAAGGTTATCTTATGTAAGGTGTACGTAATGTGTTAGATTGTGTGATGAATTCTTACGTAATATAACCTTTGTATAAATATTAATCAAAAACTATAATATAATATAATATAATAGAAGGATTAGAAGTATAAAATAATCTAATCTTCGCTGTTATTATTTTTTGCCTGAGCAACGCTGGGCTCATCTGCTAGTTTCTATATATTTTTCTACCATGATATCATATAACATACAACTTCATGTTCTGTGACCTTTAAATTCCATTTCTTTTGTTTATAATTTTATTTTTTGATATGGTATTAATTATTACATCATATATTTTATTTAATTATTTTTCATCAGACAAGTTAACATAGCTTCTTTTCATTTTATTTGATTTTCTATTATACTTCTACTGCTAATAATACATTATCTTTTTTCTCATCTTTTTACTTCAAGAGATATTATGAGAAAATCATTATTTGTTTTCTTAGCATTAATATTATTTTTTTTAAATAAAGAAATTCATCCAGTTTTTTGTTATAAGCATTAATAATGCTTATAATAACATAACACCAACAAAACAAAAATTAACATTGACTATTATGAATAGGACTACACTTGCCAGATGGCGAGCTGTACAATTAGCAGAGCAAGGTCGAGGTCAACAGGAACGGAGACCATATCTGGCATCTGAATGTGGTGATTTATCTAAAGCTGAAAAATGGAGAATGCAAATTATAAGAGAAATTGCAAAGAAAGTAGCTCAGATACAAAATGGTAAGTTAGAAAACTGTCAATTTGAATTGCACAAATATAAATACTTATTATTAAATTATAATAAATTTCTTGTACATTTTTACAATCTATATAAAATATTAATATGGATATTTATTAATATATTTAATTTAAATTAAAATACTATATATGAACAAATTTATTCATTTACAAATAAATTACTTGTGTTGAAATATAATGAAAAATATTTCTTAACATATTTTTAAAAGTTTAATCTTTTAAATCAAATAATATAGTTTATTCATGAACTATGAGGAATACTTGATTAATTCCAGGACATTTTTTTTTTTTTTTTNTTTTTTTTTTTTTTTTTTTTTTTTTTTTTTTTTTTTTTTTTTTTTTTTTTTTTTTTTTTTTTTTTTTTTTTTTTTTTTTTTTGGGTTTTTTTTTTTTTTTTTTTTTTTTTTTTTTTTTTTTTTTTTTTTTTTTTTGTTGTCAATGATGTCTTTCACTTTATTGATAATCACATCTTTATGTGATTTCTGTTTATGAGTGGACTTATTCTATGACTGTACCAACTTTTTGAAGTCTATAATATAGTCTTTTGTGATGGTGTATAGGAAATTAAGAACTTTTGCATGCATTTGTTAATTGTCAGTGAATTTTTGGTCTATAAATGTTACTTTCAGAGGTGTGAAGAATTGAAAAATTATGGTACCAGGCTAGGACTGTATAGAGAATGATACAGTATTTCCCAGTCTAATTACTTGAGAGAAAATCTTGTTTTCTGCATTATAAATAGAATGCTTCAATTGCAATCAGAATGGCATATCCAACAGCCATTTTCATGTAGAGATCTCACATGCTCAACTCAAAGTGAATAGGAACTCACATCGTGAGATGGGAAAGCACATGAGTTATAACTCGAGACTACCAATTTGATGTCAGAGGGTGAGATGGTACCACATGACACCTTCAACATGTTGGGAGATGTAACACGAAAAACTCGAGACTAAGGGACCAGTATGGTTATATCTAAATTAATAGTTCTGGAAGTGAAGATCAGCAGAGGTCTGTTAGTATAACTGTTAATTTGTTGTTATTAGAAGTACATTTATGTAACAATTTAATTCAAATATTTAAACTGTTCAAATATCATTTTGGAACACACTAATTTGAAGTTGTTCTATTTAACTGAGCCTGAGGAAGGTTGTTCAAATACAGTAGAACATTGATTATCCGAAACAATTTGGGACGGGTTGTTTGGATAACTGATTATTTACGAAAAAATATATTAAACACAAAACTGTACTGTATATATTGTGTATCATACGTGTTACAAATACTTACCTTACATACCTTACATAAAGTAGTACATTAAAGTAAGCTTACAGTTTAGGTTGGCAGGGAGGGAGAGAGTGCTGCAATGCCACAGCACTAGCAGAAATTTGAATTTGCCAATTGGAACACTTTTGGTTAATCGATGTTTTGATTGATCAGTATTCGGATAATTGATGCTCTACTGTAGAACCAAAAATCAAACAATCAAATCAATAACCTTTAAACACCAGTAACAAATTTAATGAAAACTTTGAACATTTTTGGCCTTATCCAAGGCCTCCTTCAGGTTTTTAATGAAACAAATTCCAAAATAGAATGCATTGTTTTGTTAAAAACCTGAAGCCGACCTTGGATAAGGCCAAAAACATTTGAAGTTTTCATTAAATTTGTTACTGATGTTTAAAGGTTATTGATTTGTTTGATTAGCCCCAGTAAGTCAAGAAGAAGATAGAACCAAAAATGTTTGCCTCATCAAATCTTATACAGTGGTGCCTTGACTTAAGAGTTTAATTCATTCCGCGATGGAACGCATAACTCATATTACTTGTATGTCAAATCAATTTTCCCTATTGAAATGCCATTAATCCATTCCAGACCCCCAAATACCACAATTTTTCATTATATGTTTTTAAATAAGAAAAATGTACAGTACCTATAAATAACGAATATTGTATAAAAACACAATAGAATGTACTACAATAAACTGGTTTTGTGGATGTTGTGGCATTCACTGCATAGATAAAGAAGGAAAAGATGGAAAATTCAAGAAATGACAGACAGTGGCGCCACACATGACGTGGAAGTGAACTAATGTCTACATCACTTGATCATGTATTTTTCTATAAGCTCATTTTCAGACATTGAAAGAGTAACAAAAATGATGAAATTATGGCAGTTTTCCATCTTTTTCTTAATCTATGGTTCACTGTGGTATTTGCTGCACCAACTAGGGTTATCTGAAGTTTGCTCATAACCCAAATTTTAGCTCTCAGCTCAAAGCAAAAAATCGGTCAAGAGATAGCTTGTATGTCAAAAAATGCATAAGTCAAGGTACCACTGTATGTGATGGAAATTTGAAGGTGTTAGAACATTCATTTATTTATTATTGCAGTTTGTTTTTCTTTGAATTAAAGAGGTTAAAAATCATAACAAGCAATACAGAAAAAATAATAATTTATAGCTCAGAGAGAGAGAGACTTACTTGAAGAATCTGGTCTTTCTGAAGATGATTTTACAGATTTGTATGATATAGATAATGAGAATGTTGAAAATGGTGTTTATGTATTAATAAAACATAAAAAAGTATAAAATTCTTTATAGTGGAAATCATTGCTATTCCTGACAATAATTTCAAAGTAAAATATCATAAAAGTGTTCCAAATTTTCAAAATTATATGCAAGAGGATAACAACATTTATAAATTACACAAAGATGATGTGCTATTGAACTTTGTGCATCCAAACATTTCTGGTGGATCAGCTTGTCAGCTTCAAACATTGTCATTTGGAATTAAATTAATCAATTATAGTACTGAATAAATTCTTAGGTTTTCTTTTTAATGAAGTCTCAGTTAAACTTGACAAGTAGTCACTTTAAATTAGAGCATAAAGTTGTTAATACAGTAGTTATATTGTAAGATAAATGTTCAATTTATCTTACAACACTTGTTTGTCAAATACATCTACTTACTTGTTAAAATTCTCATCATTTCAACTATTAAATTTTAAAATTTGTTTTGAAAAGTTGACTTTTTCTTTAGAAAATCATGCATAGTTCAAGGTACTATGTGGATGTTATAACTTAATTCTAAAATTGCTCTTTTTTTAAATGTAGAAAAATTCATTTAAAGGACTAAGGTAAAAATTCATGAAAAAAATATGCGTTGTATATCTTCATATTGAATTCATAAAAAACAATATATTTAATTTTTTACAAACATTAGACATTTTAATTTTTCTTAAGCAAAATAGGATCATCCCCTATATTAAATTGTTAATTTTTATAAATGTATTAAAAAGTTTATGGAATTTTTAAAAATAGTTTTTAAACTTAAAATTTTCTTCATCTTTTTAGCGGGACTTGGTGAATTTCGAATAAGAGATCTAAATGATGAAATAAATAAACTATTAAGAGAAAAAGGGCATTGGGAATCCAGAATAAAAGAATTAGGAGGACCAGATTATTTGGTAAGCAGTTTTCTTTCTTGTTGATTGTAATCTTTAATATTGTAATAAATAAATCTCATTCGTTATAAGTATGCAAATTATTCAGATTCATTTTAGTTAAAATGGTAAGATGATATTCCTATTTTTTCTTTTAGAGATTTGTAATAAGTAAATATTTCATTTTTAAAAACATAATTGAATTTTTATTCTTCATTTTTAGTACTATAAAAGAATATTCAAATTTTTCTCTATATCAGTGTTTCCCAACCCATGTGCCACAATATATGTGTTGTTAGAGTGCTCAGGTGTGTCACAGAATTATTAAATATTTTTTAGAATTTTGAATAAAAGCTCTTTTTTAAAATTTCATTTATCTTTTTTTCTACTGCTGACCAAAAGAAGGAGGAAATATTCAATAAAATGTGGATTGTTGCAAAATTTGCAGCATCATCATACCAATGCTTTGCAGCTTCTATAAAAATTGTGGCTTACCAGCTTAAAGACTGGTACTAGCTCTTCTGAGACTAATTAGAGAATTTTTAGGTGGGTCTAAAAGTGTTTGATTTCCCCCAAAACAAAAAACTGCATCTAAAATAGTACAGTAGAAGCCGAGTTCTTTAGGGAAATCATTAACCCTCCCTCTCCCCACAGGAGGATTTCAAAAAATCCCTTTTTAGTGTACATTCTCATGACGTACTTTAATTATCATTATTATTTTTTTTTTATTGAATAAAATACTGTTTTTCTGTATTTTTCACAATTTGTCTATTAAATTTTCTTTTATTTTTTTTCTCATATATTTAATTTGTACTACACAAAATTCAACTTTATTTTCACTGTTTATATTGAAAAATAAAAATTTAAACTGTTTGACACTTTTTCTTAATTTATTTATTTCTAGATTTAAATGTTGGTATTTTTGAAACCGTGCCAGTAATCTTTGTAATTCAAACACAAATTATTTATTGTATTTATACAGACACTTGCCAAATCACAGAATTAAATTTTATTCAGTTGAATGTTAGGATTACACCTAAGAACTTAGGTGTAACCCTTAATCTTCTTTTTCTACAACTGAATCTGTAGAACTACACGTCATTTCAACTGCATCAAATTTTTGTAATAAAAATTGATTGATTTTGTGAGCTCTCTCGTTCTTTGGTGATAAAATTCCTTGTTCCTTCAGCCATAAAACCAGTTTCTTTTGCAGATTTATTACTAAGTCTAGATAGATGTTTTCAGTTAATGCTTCCAAATTGCCAACTAACTTGCAGAACTCCTTAGGAATGTCAATAAAGCCTTCTTTCTCTCTTAATTTTCCATGTCCAGTTCAAATTAGTAAATCTGCAAACTCTTCTACCTTAGCATCTCCATTTAAATGAACTCTGATATTAATTTTTAAATGGAGTATTTTCATTTTTGACCATAAAGAGGACAACTTTAAACAGGCATTCACTTCATCAGCTCGTGTACCCCTTGGTACAACATGTAGCGTTTGCCTAAAATCTCCAGGCAGCAAAACCATTGCACCACCTATCATATCATTATTCTGTTGTAAATTCTGGAGTGTTCTATTTAAAGTTCAACTGCTCCTTTATGAGACATAGTGACCTTATCCCAAACAATGCTCGTACATTCTTGCAATATTTGAGCTATAGCACTTTTTCTTGATATATTGCATACTGGAGTCTCCAAAAAATTTAAATTTAATGGTAATTTAAAAGCAGAATGAGCCATTTTTTTCACCTTCAATTAAAGTAGCTGCAATTCCAGAGGACACAACTCCAATGGCAATTTGCTTATTTGCTCTTATTTTGGCAAATATCAGATTTATTAAGAAAGTTTTTTTTTTACTCTAGTGGAAAAGCAAAGAATAAGTTGTTTGCTACAGATAAAATTGGTGTGTTAACTGGTCATGCTAGTAAAGCATACAAAGTGTTTTGTCTAGCTGAAAAGAAGGCATACATCACTTGCAATGTATCTGTCAATGAGTCTATTGTAAGTGTGCAAGATGACTTACTTAACTTGACTACCTTGTGTCTGACAATTGGTGATTTGAAGCTAGTTGTTAAAAAACAACTAGCGGAGAGATGGAAAAATGTGTGGAACACACAAGTCCGCAATAAACTACATGAGATCAAACCTATGATAGAAAGTTGGTCAAATAAGAAACCCTATGACAGGAGATCTGAGGTTATTTTTACTCGTTTGAGAATTGGACATATTCGGTTGACTCATCAATACTTTTTGAAGGGTGACGAGTAGCCAGTATGCCAGTATTGCAACTGTCCTCTTACTATAAAATACATACTGCTCGATTGCTCTGCCTTTGAGACTAGGCATAGACAGTATTTTGGGACAGGGTGTTTGACAGAGATTCTGAGCCATAGGCCCAATCTTTATAATGTATTGGATTTTTTAAAGGTCACTAATTTGTACAAAGAGATTTAACTATTTATTTATTTATTTTTCACTTTTTTGTGTGTTGTTGTTTGTTTGTTCTTATTATGTATATACTCATTGTTGATTCTTTGTTGTTATTTTATATAATATATATGTATTGAGTTGGGCAAATTAACCATTTGGCATGGCACAGCTTGGCCTTTGTGGCTCTTGCACCAAAAATCCACAACCAACCAACCTGACAGATTATTAAATGTGTGTTTAAACCACATTTGTTGAAAGTGAGGGGGTGTTATGTAACAGTACTTCTTGTGATATGTTCAATGATGACAAAACCTGTGACAATATACAAAAAAACTGACACTCTGTCATCACTTGCACCATCAAACATAACACAAATATCAACATATGCATAATATGTTTTTATTGAAAGTTATGGTCTATAATTATAATTATCTTTATATTTGTCCTAAGTGATACTTAAAAATCTTAAAAATTTTAAAATGTTTTTATTATTATTATTTATTTTCAGCTTTAAGAGTACAATATTTTAGTACATTAAAATTTAATTCAAATAAACACACTTCAGGTACTTCGAGTTACGTCATTCTTGATTATATGTTGTTTGTCAAAAAATATATATGGAAAAATAAAAATCAAGTTTGTCATTTTATTCGACTTTACGTCTGTCCGCCACAAATATTGAAATCGTAATATCACTAGAAAAGTGTTAAAAGCACATAAAATCATATTGAAATACATACATTTACAGTAAATGTTAATATAATCATCATAAATCGTAGAGAATGAAATATGAAAACATCTGTGACTCTGTGTTGTGGTCTTTAAGAGCTCAATATTGGCATTTTCCACAGTAGTTNGTCAAAAGTGAATCCTTTTTTTTTCCTATCAAGTTATGTCATTCTCGATTATACTTCATTTGTCAAAAAAAATATATGGAAAAATAAGTTTGTCATTTTATTCGACTTTATGTCTATCCGCCACAAATATTGAAATTGTAATATCACTAGAAAAGCACATAAAATCATATTAAAATACATACATTTACAGTAAATGTTAATATAATCATCATAATTGTAGAGAATGAAATATGAAAACATCTGTGACTCTGTGTTGTCATCTTATTTAGTGGTCTTTAAGAGCTCAATATTGGCATTTTCCATGGTAATTCCAATATCTACTGTTTGGCGTCATTGTCAGCGCCATTCATTATTGGTAAATTTAACATAAATTAGTTTATTTTTTACTATTGCAAAATAATTTTAATAACTGTATTTGTCATTTAACCTTACAAAATCATCTTATTTTATAATGTCTTAGAGCAAACCACATTCACAAATAAAGGGTCCGCGATGTACTGTAAACATCGCCCAATTGTAAACATGTATATTTACAAGTATGTACGTACTGTACATATATTCGTAAATTTAGATTCATTTTTTCCTGTACTATATTAAAAAAAAAATTTATTTGTTTGTAAGCTTAAAATAGATTCTTATTAATCATATATTATTAAAAATGCATTTCTAGATAAAATACAGAACTGGGAATGGTATTTGTGGTTTAGCCTAGTGACAAGTAAATTCAACTTACGTCGTTTTTTGACTTAAGTTGCTTCTCCTGGAACCAATTACTGACGTAAGGCGAGGCATACCTGTATTATACCAAGAATTAGCAAAAAAAATACTCAAATATTTTAATGAAAACAAACATTTTCTTCCATTTTCAAACAGACATCTTCAGGTTATAAAGATTGAATACAGTTGCTNCTGTACCTAATGAACAAATGGTAGATGATGAGTTAAAAAGTAAAGATTTTTCAGACTCTGAATATAATATGGAACATTTTGTATCTTTCTTAGAATTGAATTCTTCTGTAATGAATAGTGACTATGTAAACTATAATAATGATAACGGTGAAGTTTTAAAAATATCTGAAATGAAATCATCAGATAATTTGAATTTTTCATATGTTCATAATGAGAATAAAATATTAAAAATTTCAAATAAAAGAATAAGTGATACACCAGTCTTCAAAAATGGAATTAATTATACTACCAGCAGAACTGATCTAAAAATAAAAGGAGATTCACAAATAAATACAATATATGATGAAAATGTTTCATTAAGTGATGATAATTTTAATGGTGTAAGCAAGATAGTGAAAAAGACAAATAATTCAGAAAAATCTGAAAAAATAACAAACTGTAAAAAATCAGTTTTGAAGAAATCTGATTTTATTTCCAGTGCCAATAATTCTGAATTTAAACATTTACATACAAAATCTTACCAAAAGAAATCAACAGTGAAACCATATAAACATATCAAAGAAAATCATAAAGCAGAAGAAACAAAGCATACATTTAAAATCAGATCTTTTTGTAAGAAGAATAATTTTCACCAGTCTAAAATAAATGATGAGAAAGAAAACATGAAAAATAATTATGAAGAAATTAAATTATCAAATATTATTATTGAATCTGTTTTAGAAAATAAGTCTTTGATTCAGAAAACAGAAAATAATACATCAACAATAAGTACAGTTAGTGGTAGCAATTATGAAGATCCAATTGTAATTGATTCAGACTCCAATAATGATGAATTATTAGTGTTACCCACTGATTTAATTGAAACTTCAGTTGATGATAAAAGTAATGTAAGTATTTTTTTAAATTAAACTAATAAAAATTTTTATGGAAATAAAAAACCAGCAATTGTTTATTGTCATATCGTCACAATGCTGGGCTGCAAGTTTTAATCTCATTTTTAATTTATTTAAGTTAAAATATATACATGTATCCCTTGCTTAATGCAGTTTTGCTTAACATGAAATTTGATTAACGTGAAAATTTAATTGCTGCAATCCCTTTATAGTAGTTTTAATTAATGCAACTTTAACAGTTGTCTTTACTTAACATATTTTGTGCTGGGGATGATTTCTGATATAGATATATATTTTAATTATGATAGTTGTAAAATTTAAGACATTACTGCTAATGTGATTATTGTAATAAGCTTTCTTTAGAAGCTTATTTTAAAGCTTCACATTTTGTTTGCATAAAATCAAATTGAAGTGTCTGCAGATAAAATGCATATCAGGCATATTATGTATGTTTTTTAAGTTTCATAAAGGATATAATGATACACAAACAATAAAAAATACTCAGTGTGTATGAGTCAGATGCTCCTAAATGTTGGGCATGTCAAATGTGGTTTTGAAAGTTTCATTCAAGAAATTTTGAACTAAAGGATACAAAACACAAAGGGCACCCAAAAACTGTTGACAAAGAGAAATTTCAAAAAGAAATTGTTAAAAATTGGCAAATCTCAACTCACAAACTTGCAAACAATCTGTGTATGTGATGCATGATGATTGTGTTCTGTATGCATTATGTGAGAAAAATAAACTGGATTGAGTATAATTTTGTTTGACAAAGGTAGGCAGCTCTAAAGTTTCATTTCATTTTTAAATTAGTTACTCATTTTTTATCATAAAAACCTTTTTTTCGTGGATGACAAAATTAAAATATTTTGTTATTAATTAACCAAAACTTTGTTCTAATTGGTTGTGATTGTTTAGTTGAATACTGATGTACCACTATATTTGATTAATGCAATTTTGATATACATAGTAGCATTGAGGGATCAATTAATCATATTAATCAAGGAATACATATATTCTTGATTTTAGTAGTTTCTTGCCACTGTATATCATACTTTTCCTGTTAATAATAGAGTTATGCCAGTCATCTATCTAACTCTGTTCTGGAGAAAAGTTTTGAACTGAAATAATATGGCTTCTAGTTCAAACTGAAAGCTCATATATAGTTAATAGTTATGTGCCGGATATCCGAGGGAAAAAAAAGATCCAGATCCATATTCGTTACTTTTTAGCGGATCTTTAACGGATCTTTTATCTTAATGAATTTCATTACTTATATAAAATTTTAAAGATAGGTAGCAATAAAATACTAATAACTTCAATTCAAATCACTTCTTATTTCTTAAAATCACATATTTTGCACATTCACATTGCAAAAATTTTATCATGCAAAATTCATTTACTATCGTAAAATATTTCCTTTTTTGTCAACGTTGTTTTTATTTTAACTCAACACTCTCCAAAAATACAAACATAATCTACGCTATCCCGTGTCACACTAAACTATAAACAAAAACACATGCAGTGCAAGTCAAAACACGTCGCGTTACTAACACAAAGCATCAACTATCGGTCCAAGGTCACACGCGCTGACTGAGTATAAAAGTTGAGATCCGTATCCGTGGATCTAGACACTAATGATCCGTATCTGTATCCGAGGATATACATTTTTAATGATCCGGCACATAACTAATAGGTTGATGAGGGGTCTTTGTACCCAAAATACATTCTAAAACTTGATTTTGGATATTTAAAGGCTATTTTGTAAAAAATTTAGTATACTTTGTTCCAGTTGTTCCCTGATGTGATAAGACCTCCAATTTATTACAGCCATATTTAATTGGGCTAATCAATTTAATCTCAATTTACATTGTGGGCTAGAAGTGTTATTTAATAATTAATATAACTATTTGAGGAAATATTCTAGATATATCATTTAAAAAATAACAAAAAAAATCAGACAAGGATTTTATACCTGACATTCTTGGTCATATCTTATAGGTGTGAACTGAAAAAGGTTTTTCTTCCTAATCTATGCATTTAATTTATAAAACATATATGTTTTATTTGTGGCAAAACATAGCAATGTGACTCACCTCTTGTTTCTGCTAGATATACAAGCTTACACTCTGATACTGCAATACTCCTTATGAAGATATAATTTTGGAAACTGAAGGTTATTCCAACTAAATCTCTCTTAAAAACTCAAAACTATAATCATATTTGGAATCACAGGCACAATATACTATGTAACGATGACTAAAAAGTATCAATTTTTGGAGGTAAAAACAAAAACTTGTTTCTTTAGGCCAAAAAATATAAGTGCATCAAAGTGGTGTTATACATGAAAAATTAATTTAAATTCTTTTTACCCCAATAAATTTATTTCTTGCATATATAAAAAGTCTCACAGAAGAAAATAACTTTACAATATGTACAGTGTGTGGGTAGGGAAGCTTTTGACCATAATGATATAAAATTATGTTCCAATACATTACTGAAGAGGTCAGTGGAAAGCCAACTATTTAATATGTTGTCTTGAATGTCCTATTTTGTGCAATATAGGAGAAAAATTCCTAGGTTTTATTTGTAACATCTTGTAATAATTTGTTGCTTTTATTTACTTTTTAAGACTACCAAAAGATATAATAGCCACTTAGTTCATTTGATTACATATATATAGGCAAATATTGATTGACTGCCTGGTGTATTTGACAATGATATAGATATGTAAATACCAATTACATATGAAATTATCTTAAACTGTGCAACAGTGGTTTATCAAAGATTTAGCTTTTTTGGTTTTTTTTTTGTAAAGAGAAAATTCTAACAATATGACAGAATATACAAAGTTATTTAAATAAATATAATAGATGAGAATATAAAATATCATTGTATTTTATTTTTCTTAAAATTGTAATTAAGCAACTATTTTACATCACTTTCATCAAATATTTTAGAATTATCATTTAAATTTAAATCAACCATTTGAATTTATTATCAGGATATATATATAAAATTCAAATGTTTGATTTATTAATGGTGTATTTGTGTTGCTGAAGAGGGTATGTACACACACTTCAGCAACACTGGCAATTCTGTGAAAAAATGTAAAATTTAAAAGTCAAATTATATTACATTCATTATTCCTCTTATCACTTTTTAACCTCCAGAATAACTTCAAAAACCAAATGTAATNAGTTTCATACTTCATGTGTGTTAAATTATTGTCGATTCTTCTGAAATTTTCATTTTAATCAAGAATAATTTGTCTCAACAGAAAGAAAATTAAATACATAGTTTTTAAAATCACTGATATAGTTTTAATATGGACCTAGGGGGTCGCCAGAATTTTTTAACTTGTAAAGGGGTCGCGTATTCAAGAAGGTTGAAAAACACTGTCTTAAACAATATGATTAATTAAGTCCTGTGAAGTCAAACTTAGTTTTCTTTGTTCAATTTTTGCACTTTCTTCTTCCAAAAATACATTTTTATTATCAGTTGTACCCTGTTGAATAATAAATACATATTATACATCCCGACAATATAAAGTGATTAAAAGTCTCATCAGACTTGTGTTGCTTAATTCTTTAAACACAAAATTAGCTTAATCCGTTCAAGATGAAATCAGCTGATAGAAAAATTGTTTGATTGGTTTTCCTATATAAGTTCTTCTTGTAACTTCAAGGGTAAAAACAATTTAGTCTCCATGAACATAGAAAGAAATTTCAGAGCTTAGAATTAATAGTATTTGTCAATTTTTTGCATTCTATACCTGTACATACAAACTTTAAAGAATTTGAAAATAATTTTAATATGTATAAACTTTGTAGATTCTTTTTACTTAACATTTTTAAAAAAGTATCAGAGAGGAAAAATAATAATTTTCTGTCTGTACTAATACAATAAAAACAAAACTGAATAAGTCATTGATACAATCCATGTGCACAGAATGAATGAGTCATTCACAATAAAAATAAACAGTATTCAATTTAACTGTAAAAGTTTATAAAAAATTTCTTTAAAATTCTGGATATAAAAAGAAATTAGAGTTGAAAGTAATTATCTACTGCAGTATTCTTAAAACTGAATCAAAGGCAAAATTTAGAAAAAAGTTGTAGAGAAAATGTGGTTTCTGTCTTCATAGTTTATCCAAGTTTTTAATTTTTATGGTTATTAAACCTTACATCCTTTAAAAATAATTTTATAACCAATTAATTTTATTGATAATTTTATAATATATAAAATAAGAATTCAATTCTGAAGTTTATATACCATCTATTGATCTACTGTATATAAACTTCATACAATACTATATATATATACTGTAAATCAATTCTTATTGGTTCATCAGTGTTTGTCCTTTATATAAATCTTCATTCTTAAACAGGTCTTGACCAAAGTTTGTACAAGTATTACTTAGACCCTGGAATTGATCCTAAGCTATATATTATCCCGAAAAAATTGGGGAAGTATATAGATTCTGCATCCTTTACATGTAGTACAATCTGTTGGCAAAAATAAATTCTAATTATTTTTGGATTGTTGATAAATTGTTGATTGTCCTGGCAATACCTGCCAAGTAACTTAATGCCTGCCTAAATGCATCATCAATGTAGAATTATATCAAAAAGTTCTCTCTTTCAATGAATATGAAGGTCTATCTATTAGGAGACAGATCTACAGAAAATTCTGCTAAACAACTTTTGCATCTTGATGATGACAAATTCACTGAAGATCCAGATACTAATTTAATAACACTTACTACAGAACCCACAAATGGATATATGAGAGAGCAATATTAGCATCTAAAAATAAATGTGTTGCCAAATGTACCCAGTGGAGTTTTTAAACTCCTTAGAACTAGATGGACTACCACCTATTAACTTAGATCTATAGATTGGAGCAGCAGTAATGCTTTTGCAAAATTTGGATCACTAAAGTTATTCAACAGGATGAGAAAGCTATTTTATCTGTCCTGCAAACCTGAGCAAATTTTTGTTTTTACAGTTTCATTGTTATAAATATTCAGGTCAATAAATGTACAGTTTAGTTAATAAAACTATTGTTTTCACACATACACACAATTCCACACCCCATCAAAAACCCAAGTAAGACTAAGGAATGACAAATTTAAAAATTATTTGATTTACATTTTTAAAATTTCAAAACAACTTTTAACAGTTTTAACATGTTTTAATTTTCAACTGATTTCATTCTAATTAGTTTTGATTTTATTTTTAATTTGGTTTCAGTGTAAAGACCAGTTTTAATTATGTTATTATTTTTAAATTCAATTACTATTTACTAGTGATGTAACGAATAGTATATTCGGCCTCAGGCCGAATACCGAATATTCGGCCAAGAGCGTGGCCGAATAGCCGAATATTCGGCCAAACTATTCGGCTCGATTAACGCACGTACGAAAATTGGCGCGCAAACCGCATTATGGCAAGGATCCTGCTCTCTAATGGCCCGCTGTCACTACGCTTCGCCAATCGCGTTAATTCTTGGCAGTTGTAGCGGACAGACAAGAGTGTCATGGAAGTATGTGATAAATGATGATATCAAATGTGGATAACAATGAAATGACCTACACGTGTAAATAACGGAAAAAGAACAGAGAAGGACCGCGAAGTGAAAATGTGAAAATAAATATGAAATTGAGTTGATAACATAATCGAACAAGTCGAGGCAGCTTATTGGCACGAAATTCGCGGCCGTCAATGCCAAACAATTGTTGTCATAGACTTCGGAAAGCTAAATGCTTGTAATGAAAGTCACTTAGCGTGCACGGGCGAAAGCCTGGGGCCGTTCGGGCTATCAAGCTGTCTCGAATCTGTGAAATCATAACTGTGACTTATATCGACGTCCTATCTGTCTCTTTTCTCCGTTATAACCAGGCTGAGTCACGTAATTGTAAAATGGGAACTCTACGACGGAAAAGTGACGAATCGAAAATATCGCGAGCGCGTATTATGATGTATGCATAGGCATACATGGATTAGAGCGATAGAGGAAAGAGAAAGGGAAGAGCAAAGACGAGCGCTTAAAAAGAAGGATAGGCAGGGTCAGACCCTTGGATGTGCCAGGATTCTCCAACGATAGACGTGTACGTGTGCTGATCTTTGTAATTATAAATTGTGAATACATGTGACTAATATTATTTTCTTTTTTATTTTGTGCATGTTATAGTTATAAATAAATATAAACAAACAGCACTAACTCGATAACATTAAATCTAAATACCAAAATGATTAATTTACTGCGTTTTTGTTATTATTACTCCTGTTTTTAGATATTCGGCCGAATAGTGATTAAATATTCGGTATTCGGCCGAATAGTGAAAAGTAGGCCGAATACCGAATAGTAACCGAATATTCGTTACATCACTACTATTTACTTAATTTTGCCATTTTTGAATCCTTTAATTAAGAGTTTTTAATTAATTGCAACTCTTTTCTTTTGCTACCCTCACCACTTCTCAGTCAAGCCAGAACACTCAGGTAATTCAGCAAAACTGCTATCCTGCTTCCCTCAGTCAAACTCCCTAAGCTATATGTTATGTCTAAATGTATTGTACAGCTAAGCCTAGCATTTGAAAACATTCAAACAACAGATAGCCTGAACATTCTGAGCACAGTGAGCATCTGCAAGACATTTTATTGAAAACTTGAGTAGTGAATTTAAGAAATTATACTGGCTTTATTTGGTACATGATTGGTTACATAACTAATCATTTACATCTGGGTTTGAGACATAGCTCTTTAATGAGTTTTGCAGTAATCAAACAATTCTATCTGGGAGCATAACTTTTTGTCAATGAGAGTATTTTAAATAAATAAAAATTATGCTTATGAAAAACTGCAATGACAAAAATCATATTAAACTTGAAATAATGAGATAGTTTGAAAATGTTTTCTCATTTTTATTTTAACTGAATTTTATGTTATCAAATATTTGGATATAAAGCTGACTTAAAAATGACTTAAGCCAAAGTTTTTATTTTGTTGATTTTCTTTAAATTTTATTTAATATACCATAATTCTATTTCTAGATTTGGTTCTAAGAATTATTTCTAATTAAAAAGGAAATGACCCTCATTATTTCAAAAGCATGACACTACCAATGACTTGCACATGATAATCATGTTCATTTCAGCTAATTATTCACATTTCTTGACAATATATATGTAGAATTAACACTTACATAAATGAGAATACTCCATGTAAAATTAAATGGCTCAATTCAAGCTCTGAATGAGACGTTTGGGATCTTATCAGAGTTGTAGAGCAAACCCATAGGAGCACAAAAGTCAAAGAAACAATACCTCTACAAGCAACCTTTCGCAAGATATAGCCCCCCAAAATTTAATTACACGAGGTCACAAGTTGCTTCACCCTGCTAAGATTACCGTGTTTAACTATTTAGCCCACACAACTATGCCAGCTTCGAGTAGCCCACTCAACTGTTCATGGAGTACTTGATGTTATACAGTTTTAGGGGTGTGGGCTTGCCCCATCTGGGTGCTTCAGTGTGAGCTATCACTTGCACTGAAGTGCATGACTATATGCAGAGCATGGAGAATAGGCAATATACTGATATATGTTAAAAATTGACTTTTGGAGGAGAATATCTCACAAAGGGTCACATGTATAGGTATGGTTCCTTTGACTTTTTACAGTTTGGGGATTGAAAAATTCCTCATTCAGAGCTTGAATCTTACCAATTAAATCAGTAATGATGTTCTCACAACAGAACTTCCTTCGAACTTTTATTACTCCTGTATATACTGTACTCTTCCTTTGTTAAAAAAAATATTGCACAAATTATAAAGCTCTCACTCATCTGTTTTGAACTTAAACATTCAAAAACCTTACAGAAAGAGTTTCAACATTAAAAAAAAAGTTGAATTGTAGCACTATAGAATGAAACATTGGAATTTTGGAATTTCAAATTATAAAGAAAATCTGATAGAATGCATTGTTGATTAGTTCCATTTTTGGAATCTTAAACAGAATAAAACTAATTGTCTCGAAAAACATTCTAATCATATTAAAAAAGTGGACTCCTTAAAATTGTCTAACATATTTGTTTCTCTCAACTTATAAATTAATTCAAATGAGAAAAAGGATGAATGGCAGAGCAAGTCAATTAATTCCAATCCTACCATTCATCCTTTTTCTTGTTTGAAGGAGAAACTTTCCTACAAATCAAAGGAATCCCCATGGACAGCCCTTTATCTGGATTGTTATGTGAACTAGTAGTGCGTCAACTGGAATGCATCATACTTCCCACATTCACCTATACACCAGATATGTTGACAATATCCTCATTATTTGGCGGGATAAATCCACCATTCTGGATTTCTTACCAATTAACTGTGTCTTGAACAGGACAACGCCACTCCGTTCATTTCCTGAACTTCCAGATCACCTACAAATGGCATGCCTCTCTACTCAAGTACACAGGAAATCTACGCACTTCCCCACCTTCATCCCAGCTGCATCCCATGATCCATTCACGTTCAAATTGGCAACATTCAGATCATTAATACAGAGAGCCTTTTCCCAATCTTTGAGCAAACAGGCAAGAGGGGAGCTATTCACTACCATCCAGTATGCCACCCAGCATGGCTACTCCCCATACATTATTAAAAGTCTGATCCACAATCATTCAAACACAGCTTCCATCTGAATAAACCCTCGCAAAAAGAAACCAAATTCAAGACTATCATCTACAATAAGTCACTAGCCGCACTGTACAAAGAAATAGCACGAGGAAGCAACTATTGTATAGCATTCTGTAGAAGTCCAGCTATCTCCTCTACTCTATAATGCCAAAGACTGCCCCCCTCAAAAAAAAAAAAAAAACATTTCCCACGCATCTACTACATCCCCATCATTGACCATTGATACAACCGCCACCTGCAATACATAGGTACTACATCTCACCCATTACATGTCCATCTCAAGGAACATCAAACATCTGTCAAAAAAGGATTAAACAATACGGCTTTGGCCATATATGCATCTGTTCCCAGCATTCAAGTGGACTTTCAAGGAATACACCTCCTACACTAGGAATCCAATCCACATGTGCTGAAACATCTAGAACATGTGGAAATCTACAAGGCCACCTGACATAACGCAGCTATAAATTTTCGAGACATTGAGTCCTTCCCCACTGCATGGAAATTGTTCTACAAACTGTAAACCTCGCCCCTCTCCTTATGTCACACACCCCCACCCTTTCACACATGTTCAGCAACCCCCAGTGTTTTTTTCATAGCAGTTTGCTTACCTGATGATGCCTGTTTAACACAAGCAACTTTGTGTTTAATTTTCTTGCTGGTATCTTAGGTATTTGTAGAGTTAATTTTTTATCTAATAATAACCAATTGTTAAGTAGCAGTTGTCAGAGAACATATAGTAGGCATAACATAAAATTACAACAATATTTTTATCAAAGACCAAGACCATATAATCAACTTTTTTTTTTTATAAATCTTTAATGCTATGCATTTCAGATGCTACAGATCTCTTCAGGTTAAAAATATTTTAAAAGCACACAATTATAAATAAGTAAGATATATTATACAATTAAAACCTTCAACCTTTCACAGGCCTTTTTAGCCTGAAGAGGGATATGTAGTATCCAAAATGCATAGCATTAAAGGTTTATAAAAAAGTTGATTTTATGGTCTTGATCTTTGATAACAATATGGTTATAGTAGGCATAACAAAATTATATTGGCTAATAACACAGTGTTTTTAACTTTTTAAAAAAAAACACAAAGTTTAATATAGAAAAAAAACTGTTCCATAAGTACAGTAATTTTTGAAATTGATAAAAATTTTCTATTTATTGAATACAAATGAATATCAAGCACTTCCAATATTTTCAAATATCTATGACATATTATAGAAGGTACAATAAGATTTATATCCATGTTATTTATATTGAACATGCTAAATATGTTTTCTTAAGTGCACTTACTATATACAGTCGACTCCCCCTATAACACTGTTGATAATTCCGTTTTATATGAATTCCATGTTGTACAAGTCACTTAGATTTTACAAACACGTGTGCCGGGCTGTGAACGGCTCACGTATTTGTAAAATCTAAATGACTCGTACAACACAGAATTCAAATAAAACGGAGTTATCAACCGTGTTATGGGGGGTTGACTGTATAATTATTATTTAAAGGAATTCAAAGACAACAAATAAACCGCTAGATTATTCACCACAAAGTAGCAAGACTAATTTAATGATTAAATATAAAGCAATTTGGCTATAAATATAGGTAGGTATTTATACCTACCTATTACCATCTAATACCTATTACCTATTACCATCTAATAATAAATTTAAAAATTAAAAATACAGTCAACCCCCTATAACACTGTTGATTATTCCATTTTGTATGAATTCCATGTTGTACGAGTCACTTAGATTTTACAAATATGTGAGTTGTTCACAGCCCGGCACACGTGTTTGTAAAATCTAAGTGACTCGTACAACATGAAATTCATATAAAACGAAATAATCAACAGTGCTATGGGGGTAGACTGTAAATTTATTTTAAATTTAAAATGGATAATTATTATTCATTAGATGGTAGCATAACTACCTATAACCAAATTTTTATATCAAAGCATTAAATTATTATAGTCTAATAAATAATCTGGCAGTTTGCTTGGTATCAGTAATTGAATTGGATTGATGTGTATGTTCTTCAAAAATATTATCTAATAGTCATCCTTTCCTATATTCATGCAAATACAAGTGATAATTTTGAAAGGAAACATTTCAAAACATATTTGATGAATGTTTAGAATGAATATGATCCTTAAGATGGAAGAAGTTTGGCCAAACATTTTGGGAATAATTTATATTAATGTCAACTTTGTTCAAGTTTTTAACTCAAATTAATTTAAGCAACTTCAAATAAACTATGAGGAAAAAAACACTGTTTTTAAAGTTAGTAATATCTAATCTAGAAACTAAAAAATTTAATGCAATGAATAACAATTAAAGAAATAATCTGACCTTCAAAATCAAAATGGCTAAGATTCATGTATTGAAATATTTTNCATTCTGAGCACAGTGAGCATCTGCAAGACATTTTATTGAAAACTTGAGTAGTGAATTTAAGAAATTATACTGGCTTTATTTGGTACATGATTGGTTACATAACTAATCATTTACATCTGGGTTTGAGACATAGCTCTTTAATGAGTTTTGCAGTAATCAAACAATTCTATCTGGGAGCATAACTTTTTGTCAATGAGAGTATTTTAAATAAATAAAAATTATGCTTATGAAAAACTGCAATGACAAAAATCATATTAAACTTGAAATAATGAGATAGTTTGAAAATGTTTTCTCATTTTTATTTTAACTTTAAATAACAAGTAAAATAAATTTAAATTGTTTTAAAAATTCAAAATAAACTTTATGGTTAAAATTAGAAAGTAATGCCTGTACATTTTATACAGACTATTCACACAGTTAAATCAGTTGTACTTTACCACTATTCTAGAATTCAATACAACAACAAGGAAACAAAAACTAAATGAGGAAACTTAAATTCATGACTATTAAAACAGCTGAAATTTTCATAACACTCTTTTATCCAACTTTTATCTACATATTTTATCAGATTAATAAGGATGTGAAAATATGAAGGATATGAATATAAACTCAAGATACATTAAAAATAATTAGATTTATTTTTTCTTATTTTATAAAATTCAAGTAGTTTAGATACTTCTGATTAAATTATGAAACATTAATATTTATAAATCTTTATTATCAATATCTTTCAGCATTATATCAATGTAAAGCATGCAGATTATTCTAGATTAAGATATATAAAATGTCATGTAGCTATTAATTTTTTTTTCTCTGCAACTAACATAGAAAAATTCAATAGTTCCTATTTAATTAAAGTGTAATTTCAATTACTATATCATTGAGCATTTTAAATTAAACAACTTTATCAAATTAAAAATAAAAAAAACATGTCACAATTTCAATTATATGCATCTCAATCTACATAAAATAATCAAGGTTAAATCAGATTACAAAGATAAAATTTAATTCAAAAAGGCTCAATACATTAAATCTTTGTTAAACTATTAATAATAATTTTTAGTGTGAATTTTGCAATTAGCTAACTCTCAATCGGTTCTAAGGCTTAATTTTTTCTATGTATTAATAGATTATTAATAATAATTTTTAGTGTGAATTTTGCAATTAGCTAACTCTCAATCGGTTCTAAGGCTTAATTTTTTCTATGTATTAATAGATTATTAATAATAATTTTTAGTGTGTGAATTTTAAATTAACTTTTTCAATAATGATATTACTATAAAACAAAACAAAAAATCTATATTAAAGATTAATAAAAAATTGAAATACTATAATAGATGAATGTGTGTAGATTATGAATTAACTACATAAGCTTTTAAAGGGTTTAAATAGTTCTACAACAGTGTTATGAACAATTTTAAATGCACATAAGTTACTTCATAAATATCATTCACTACCACGATCATTTTCTCCTATCTAAATGGGTCAGATTTTGTTGTTCAATATGTTTCTAGTCTTCTAACCTATCCTATTTCAGGCTACGCTCCTCTAACTCATCTTTCCCAGCAAGCAATCTGAAAGTCTTCATCAGTCTACTTCTCATTAACTTTACATCTAAGTAATTAATTCTCTTTACTAATTCTTGTCTCATCTTTCTTCACAACATCCATCAAAGTCTACTTCCTCTTAGTTCACCACCTACATATTTTATACATAGCTACTTGTAATCAAACTATTCTTGATTTGATTGGAGTTAAAGTAACCTGCTAGACTATTTTTTTAAAAAAATCAGTTATTAGAAAATGCTTTTAAGTTTATCAAATTAATATAAGTCAACTTACTTCAAGTGCTTCAAATTTGATTCATATACGAAAATTTTAAATTAAGAATCAAAATTTGAACATTTTAATGCCTTTCAAATTACGAAGCACTGCTGAAATTAAATACAATTCAGAAAAAGCTGTATAAATAAATACATAAACTTATTTTTGAATAATTAATGTAGAGTTTGACTTTTTAAATTTGACAGTTATGTGGCACTAATACTCCAAAGCACAATCATAATGGGCAATCTATTACCAGTAAAGAATGTTTTTAAGACAAGACTGTTGCATCAGCAGCAAAAAGTATTTAACTGAATTCCATTTTTATCAACGTAATAAAAGGGTTTCTACTCAAACTTTTTGTTTTAAATTCTATGATTTTTCCCATCAAACTTTGCACAAATCCCTGACCCTCACATTCGTTACAGTATGGCATACTAAGAAATAAAACATTTGATTTACTATGAACATAAGATATTGCTTCCCCAACTTTTTAATTAGTTATTGTTTTCTAATTAAGAGTTATATATTTTTCTTATAATCACTGAATTATTAAAATTAAAAATAAAATGTTTTATTAAATAAAGGAATTTTATCACATTAATCCACAACTGTAAAACTACAAGGCTTTGAAAATAGAAAGCAGCCATTATTTATTTAACAAATTCTAAATAATCCATGTACAAAAGTATAAATTTATTCCTGAATATATTTCCCAAACTTTATAAAATATTAATAAACAGCTGGTAAATCAGAAATTGTTTTGTTACACAATCAAAAACATTAAAATGAAAAATATCATCATTTAAATATGATATTATTTAATTTATCATTTTTGGTTATTTTGTTATTCTTTTTTATTGGTTCATTAACACCTGCTCTCAGATTGAGTGTGTAAATTATAATTGTGAGGGATTAAGAGTTAAAATATTTTTAAAACAATTTTTATCAATATTAGATTAAGATTATTAGACTTTTCTCCTAAATTCATAATTACTGCATAATTAATACAGCAGTTTTAAAATATAAAAATAACAACTGATATTGCTGTATGTTATATTTGGGACCTAGTTCAAACCCCCAAGCATTTTGCAATGCTCTCCTCCTCATTACATTTTTATATTCTTTACAAACAATTAATATTAGTTTTAAAATGAATCTACACTATCAGTAAAAGTAGTAAATGTCTGTAATAACTGTCTGAACATTGTATATATTTTTATATTTTGTTTAATGTGATCACAATTTGAGGTCTGATGTTAAGGTCTGCTCTTGAATGATTTTAAAATACAACCTTACAATGAAATAAAATAATAAGTCTTACACATGATAAGACTTACTTATTAAATCTAAAATTGTAAAAAAATGTGATAATTTGAGAAATTTTCTATGTTTGGATCCTGAAACCTGCACCACTCCTCATAAGTTGCATTGCACACCACATTACTTTTGCTGCCTGCAGATGGCTATACTTGGTCAGCCATATTGTCAGCAAACAAAAACAACAAGGCAGTCAACAAGACAAATTCCCTGACTTTCCAGGTGGGTAGGAGGAACCTTGTAATAATCTTTTCCCTTTAAAAAATTATTAGTAATCAAACCAATTGCAGTGATTTTTATCTGGTCAAGTACTTTATTTAATTTGAGCTTGCTCAAATTAAATAAACTTATTAACAAGAATTATTAACAAGTTAGTGCATTACATTACTGCACAGTAAAAAAAATTAGGTTAAGGTATACAATTTTTTTATATTTTATGTCATTTTTAATTATACTTTCCATTATGAATTATATAAATTGGATACTACTAACATTATTAGCATAACAGGAAATGGGAGCCAAAAGAACATTAAATTTTAAAATGAATTATTCCATTAATAATATGACAATTTGAAAGATGACAAAATTAACTAACAGACCTAAAATAACAAAACTAAAAATAAAATTTAGACATAATCATCATGAAACCCAATAAATTTGTAAAGCCAAACAACCACCAGATTACATCAGGTTACTTTTCCATGATTAATCACAGAAAAGTAGCCTGATGTAATGTGGTGGTTGTTTGGCTTTAATAAAATTTAGGTTTTTTTTTAGTTGTACTATGAATAAATCAATAACTTCCATAATGAATAAATTAACATTTACAAAATATTTAGTTATTTTACTACTTCTCTGTCAATTGTTGCTCATTACATCCACTATTGTTCTTTTAGATTACATGGCACTTTCTCATTAGTCATTAATTCTCTAATAAAAAAAAAACCTACAGAAATGTTATCATTTCTGTAACTTTTTTGTATGATTTATTATGATATTTTTATCATCTTTATTTCAATTTTCTAATGATATCGTTCGATGCAAAACAATTACTTTATTACAAGAAAGCTTTTTGTTATAATCAATTATCTGTGTTGCTGAATTCTACATTAAATTGGTTAATTAATATTCTATTGTGTGTTTTCTCTCTTTTCTTTTGGATTAACAATAGAAAAAGAAAACACTTATCCAAGTTCAATTTCATTTTTTGATTTGCTTTTATTTTTGTGTAAAATGTAAATGTTTATATTCCTCTAATAATTAAATAAATGCAAAAGTGTTTAATTATATTCATTAGAAAACTAAATTACAGATTGGAAGTTAATATCATAAGAAAATTTATCTAAAATTTTTAAACAGTCTACAACTTAATTCAAATATACATGAAAAATTATAGTTAATTTAAAAATCTGTAATATTTAAATATTTAGTAATATATTATTAACATAAAATGTAGATGCTACAGAATTAATAACTTTCACCTTAATAAACTAGAAAAAATTTTAAAACTTTTTACCAAATTAAGGTGGCTGCTCTTAACTATTAAATAAAAAATAATTATATGCATACACTATGGATTATATTTGAATTTTAATACTTAGATGCTGAATAGTACAACTTATTTGCTTATCAAGTCTTATTAAATGGTATTCAAAATTATAATTTTGAAATGTCAAAAATAAAATATGATTATATAAAATACATTGATATTTATAATTCATATACTAAACAAAATTATGACAAATAATTTAAAAAAAAATTCCCACAACTGCCATAAATAATCAGGCTATAATTTGGAAATAATAATTATAGCCTGATTGTTCACGGCAGTTGTGGGTGTCTATTTGCTATGCATCAGGTTTTGTTGGTGTTTATATTTGTATAAATAAAAATTACATTAAATTACACACATTAAGTTTTTATATTTTATGTAATTTTTATAATATCTGTATATATTAAAAAACAAACATTTTCTATTTATACACTTTCTACAAATCCAGAATACAAGAGAATTTTGCAATGCCAAATTAAACTACAGGTACTTTATTATAGTAGACCCCCCCTATAACACTGGATAATTCCATATTATATGAATTCCATGTTGTACAAGTCACTCAGATTTTACAAATACATGTGCCTGGCTGTGAATGACTCACGTATTTGTAAAATCTAAGTGACTCGTACAACGTGGAATTCATATAACACGGAATTGTCTACAGTGTTATAGGGGGTCTACTGTATATGTAGATGTGTTTATGTCAAAAATTAACTCACAAAATAAGAGATTATGGATGGATTATCTATTGTACAGATGGCAGTGCCAGAACGTTACTTTCCTAAAAATGTATACAAAAGTCAAGCAATATAAAGAAAAATCTGTTCACAGAGCTAAAAATAGATAACTTATAAAAACTCTTAATGTGGGAGTGCTTAATATTTTTTACAGTAAATACACACACAAAACAAAGAAAATTTAGTCTTGAAATTCTGCTGTTACTAAAACTGGTAGAAAGCATCACCACACAATAATTCAAAATTGTTTATTTGTTGTCTCAAAATGTATGAAAGTCCAAATTTGGCATATGAAAAAAGTGATTTAAAATGTAAGGATATCAGAGTGCCATATAAAAAAATCCAACAATGAATTGCTTAACTTTCCCAGCAACATGTAAAACTGCACATGGCACATTTGTAATGATGTTTTATTTAAAAAGCTGTTTACATTTTTAATTATTATAAAATTACAAAGCTTAATTTTGATGTAGGGATGAGTTATGAAAAATCATAAATGCTAATAATAAGTAAATCCATCATTAAGTCTGGTCTACTCAAGATATGACATACAACCCCTATCTCCCCATCCCTTCAACCACCAAATTTTAATACCATCAATCCCCCTAACACAAATTAATACAGAAATTTTCAACAAAAAGCATAAGAGTTAAGTTTCAAAGAAAGTGAACAAAATTGTGTCTCCCAAACACGCATATATACAGGGAAAAATCCCAATTTTTTTTAGCATTTCTCAACATTTGAAGGTCACGATTCCAAAACTGTTAAAATCCTGGGGGGTCATTTATTGACAGATTGCAATACTTCCTTCTGTTATATATAACAGAGCTGAGAAAGTAAAAAGGATGAGTTGTACAGAAGTTAAATACATTAATCCATTTTATATTATTTCTTATGGGAAAATTTGTTTCAGTTTTAAAAACAAATCAGTTTTCAAACAACTTTTAGGAACAAATTAAGTTTGAAAACAAAGGTTTGACTGTACAAAGAAATTGAAAATATTTTGTTTAAGTTTACATTTAAAACAACATGAATTAATATTTAATTGCTTCTTGTTCTCACAATTGTGTTCTTCGGAACTTGCTATTGAGATCAAATCATATAGAAACATTCCTTTTGATGAAAAAGTAATTTATTTTCTATAAATTACAATAAATATCTATTTCAGGTTCTATGCCCCTCTTCAGTCCTTATTTTATTGTGTATATCAGTAAAACTATATGAGAAATTACAGAATGTATTTATTTATATTTAACATATGCATAACTCACAAAAATCTTTTAAATATAATTACCTAAAAATAATTATAGTGACAGCTGGAATAACTAATTATTAAAACTGTGGGGTAAAACAAATAAAACTGAAATAAATTAAATTTACATAAATAATTATAATAAAATGTTAAAAAAATAATAACAGGGTATACCTGTAAAAATAAAAATATTTTGGTTAAAACATATTAAAAAATTTGAATAATAAAGGTAGTAAAAACAAAACCCATAAAAACAAATAAAACTGGTTAAAAACAAGGTGTAAAGGCTTTCACTGTATGTTTATCAGGAAGTCTGATACTTTATACAATACAGTACATTAAAAGGGATGGGGCAAGAACATCTTAAAATAGACTTCTTATTTTGGTAGTAATGGTTACCAGATCTCACTGATGACAATGCCAGTGTTTAAATCCATTCTATTAATTTTGTTTATTTTAATAATTCCAATATGTTCAAAAATTTTCTTTTAATAATGTTTTTTCTTTAAGAATTTTGATGCTGTCAAGTTGAGATCTCACAACTGGCATGATTGCAGTGTGTGACAACCACTGAGTTGGGGTAATTATACTTCACAACCCTTATATGCTCTCTTATTCTAATTTTTAACATTCTACCACCTCAACTATGTAATAATCTTTTGTCACTTTTATAACCACTTAAAAGGGTTTTTTGGGTGAATAAATCGAAACGTTATGTTCTTCAAATCCAATGTTCACCCAAGTTCAAGAATACTCAGAAGACGATTAATTCTTGGATATTTTATTTAAATGCATTTCTGATCAGAATTCTTGCCAATTCCCTCTTCGTAAAGTACAATCTGCAACAGAGCCTAAACCAATATTTCAAACTCTTCGAAATCAATCACAGTAACAGGATTGTTATTGTGATTGATTTTGAACTACAGATAATATTACTAATGTCAATAAGCCACTAATTATTTTATTGCTCTGTAAATGAAAACTCTTCAGTCAGTCAAATTACAATGTTATTATTTTACTGTACTCAGAAGAATGTTTGCATTAATATTTATTTAACTACTTTTGTTAGATCTAATTTTATTCTTTAGTAGCAGTTTAATCATCATTCTGGTAACTCTGAGCTTTCTGGCATGTAGTCTCCCCCAGTTATATGCGGCATGCTAGTCAATCTGAAAAAATACATTAGATGCTTCCCACTCTATAGTATGAAATTGGTATGGAGTAGACTCCTGGAAGTTCAAAATTATTATGGGTGTCCTTGTTATTTCTAAGTAGCAAGTACACCTTAGAATATAAATGAAATACCACAGTATACTCACTACTTAGAAGTAAAAATAAAACAGTCATCAATTATAGGGATAACAAGCACCTATGGCCTAAAGACCCCTGTATGAAATACAATAAGGTGATGTGATCTTTGGGTATGACAACTATACAATTCCCAATCAGACAGCATTTTAAATAATTTAAACTCTACATTTGATTGTACACATTACATTCAAATTTTTGTAAAACGTGAAGATAGTTGTTTAAAAACAACTGAAAACATGCATTTTTATTTAGATAGTAAAGGTAAGTGTCATAAACTGCTGAATTTTTGGTTTGAGTTTTTATTTTGAAGACATCCATCCAGTTAAAGATAGTAGTAGTAAAGTATTTGAAAGAATAGCATATTTTTTGCATATCTATTGCAAAAATATCTATATTTTACAATGTCATAGATTGCAATAAATTCTTATTTATGTTAGTTTAAAAATACACCAAAAAGCTTTCAGGATGCTTATGTTTTTGTGATATTTCTAGCTCTAATACAGCTTTGACCCTAGAAGAATTGGATCAAGCTTGTTGTTGGAACAAATTGTGAGAAAACTGAAAGAAAAAAGAGACGAGCCAGAGGAAACTGATTATGACATTGAAACTGAGCCAGAAGAACAGGAAATTATAGAAGATAATCATGACAGTGACTCCAAACAATCAGCTGATGAAATAAATGACTTTTTCGTAGAAAAGAGAATAGTGGAACAAATTTGATCAGTCAAGAATATGGTAAAAATGTCTGCAAGAAAGTCATATAAATCACTAAATGTGCCATGTGTTAAGGCAAACAATAGATGGAAGTGGAGTGACCTGTTTAATTATCTAGATACTTTCTAACCACATTTCTTCAATAAAAAGTTTTAAGATTAATTCCCTTTTTTATTTTATTCTTATTTAAAAAGAAATTAAATATTGGAGAATATGAAGTAATATTACATATGAGGTGTAATAGCCATAATGTGCCCTCTCATAAAACACTAAAACATGCATAATGAAGGGTTAAACCCTCTTTGATTATTTATCTTTGTAACTTCATCATATGTATTTACTTTTATATTTATTTTATTGTTTTTATGTTATTTTAATGTTAAATTTTAAACTCTTGTTCCATTTTTTAATTTAAACATTATGTTCCATTTTTTAAATTGTATATCTTGAGTTATTTTCTTAAAAGTTTCAGTAACAGAAGACAAACTGAAAAATTTTTTATCTTAATAAATATATTATTGGAATTATGAAGGTTGAGTTTTTATTTGCATCAGTAATTTCAAGTAATAATTGTGAGGATAAAAACACTTATCATTTGATAGTTCATATAAAATAAAACTTCTCCCATTAAGGAAAGGTTTTCTAAGGTTATATATTGATAATTATTTATAGATTTAATATAAATTCCTTTTTATATCTCAGAATATAGTGTATGTCAATTCAAATATAAATATTTTATGGTTATAATAAGAGAATCATTCCAAATTTATATTGGACAATTTATATGTTCCTATCATCAAAATGAACACACCTGTCAGTTCAATTTTCTGCTTGTCATTCAAATATAAATGTTTTTATTCATTCAATGATATGACAATAATTACAACTGATATTACATCTTGATAGAGAACATTGCATAATGTTATAAATAAAATGAATTTTGCTGTTAATTGTATATTATATTACTTTGCAAAATTTTTTTAAAATTTCATATTAATAAAAATAATAATTAAAGAATTGTCTATAACTTTGTCCCATGTTTGAAACTCAACTAATAAACTGCTAAGTTGAGAAAACCAAAAGATTAGTTTTGCTTGAAGAGCTGATGATGGACCAACTCTAAGCAGAACTCAAAACAAATAAAAATACAAACTACAGTATATTGACAGTTGAGTTTACAAGTGACAATATATTAGAATCTTATATACTATAGAACAAAATGTTAAAAATTTTTCTTTTCAAATAAATATTTTAATTTTGGAAGTACACACCAAAACAATTCTTTGGCTTTCTCAATGTAGCCGTTCATTGGTTTAATTTGATAGTTTCTAGATTTAAACATACAAAAAGTAAGTAAATTTAACTAAAATAAAAATAATGTAATTAAAAATCCTAAAAATTTAAAGCATATTACTTCCATTTCTCTTCTTTTTTTTTTAACAAAGTCAATTATTTTACTTCATTAATCTAAAATTTTTGATGACTCAGAAGTACCGAAAGTTACTAAATATTTCGTTGTGATTTTTATATTGTATGACAATATAAAAATCACAACGAAATAGTGTAAGTGCAAATGTGTATAGTGTAAATTGTAGACGTATTTATTTACATAAGTATTTAGATACTTACCTGAAATGTGCAATGAGTCGATAGGCTTCTTGTCATTCTGCAGTAGCCTGTATATAATGGTTTTTCTTTTGTGGGTAATTTTTTCCTCCATAGTTGTTCCTATCTTTTCATATACTTCTTACAGGTGACATATATTCAACCACTGTGTATCCTGCCTGTATGTCCTTTCTTTGAACCTCTTTCTTATCAAGTGTGCAACTCTTAATCATATTTTCTATGGTTCGAGGTTTGAATCCAAATTGGTGGCAGATTGCTTTAGAATATTCAAGCTCCCTGTATTCTGTCATTTATATTTGTGCAGTGTATGTGGGGGCTTTTCTGATAAGAGTTGTGAATGTTTGAATATGTTAAAGCAATTGGACACCAATTCAGATTCAAACAATAGAAAATATGACTGAGTTGCACACTTGATAAGAGAAATTCAAAAAAGGGCTCAGTGATTGAATATGTCACCTCTATGCAGTATATGCAAAAAGATAGGAACAGCTACAGGGAAGAAAATTACCTACAAAAGAAATTCCACTATATACAGGTTACTGTGAAATGACAAGGAGACTACTGACCCATAACACATTCATGGGTATACGAAATAACAATCAAGGACAGTAGGGTTTTGCAAGACCAATGTGCAGGCATATCTTAGTTAGCATTACCCCTGATAATAAAGTCTTGATAAAACAGTCTATAATTTCCAATCCCATTTAACATAAAAATATTAAAATTTCACGATCAATGCCCAGAAATCAATTGATTGCCAAATGATGGCAAAACTCATCACATATTCCAAGTTATAGGTGTGTCTGTGTTAACAGTTCTATGATTAAAGGAGTAATTTAGTTGTTGCTTACACTTCGTAAGGTGTGTTTCAGTGTGGTGAACTGCAATGAACGAGGTATGAAGAAAAAAAATTGTACTGGAAGACAATAACATTCCATATATTAGAAATGACAATGCCTCAATCAATAGGTTTCGAAAATGTGGACAAAGAGGATGTATGAAATTTATTAAAAGCAAAAGATAATAGTTTTTCAGTGAAAGATTTAGAAAAACTTAGCAATGAAACAAAAAAAAAATAAAGATGAAATTAAAGAAGTCCCTAAAATACTATTGCCTTAATAGGGATATGTTCTTATGTATTCCTATTAAGGTCATAGTACTTTTACCTCTGATAACAAAGTTTCATGTAAAGTAATTTTGTGGAATGTATCCTCTTTGTTAATCGAGGTATGCCTGTATTTATCTAGTTAATCTTAATACATATTTAGAATTAAAGGACATCATGATGTCAAAGACCTCTTTCAGATGACCCTTTAACAATGGTAGAACCTGAGTTCCTAGAATATCCAGGTTATTAATGGTTTTTCAAATTTACTAACTAATGTAATTTCTTTTATGTAATTAGGTGTTAAATTGTAATGTTTATAACTTGCCAAAGTGAAAATTGTGTGCCTTTCAGTTATTTGCATGGCAGGAAAATAAAAAATTTCTCTCTCGTGGTTAAAAAAATAACCTGTTTTTGATAAATTTTAAGTTTTGTAAATAATTAGCCTCATTATTGCAATTTACATTTCTATAATCATGCAATAACAGTTGTTTTTATTGATATGTATAAAAGTTTAAAAGCATGAAGCATTGCCAGAAATTAATATCCAAATGGCTTAAAAAAAAACAGAAACTTCTTTGAATTTAGGTATGTTGTTTGAGGAAAATACATAGTTACAGCTATTTGTCAACATTCACCTTTGAGGTTCAGATGTTTAACAGCAACAGATAAGCTTTTGCAAACTCTCATCATAGAAGTCGCTTGCCAACTTAGACTAATTTTGCATGGTTCTATCCAGCTCTACATTGCTATTGAATTGTTATCTTCCTAAAAAATTCTTCAAATGCAAAAACAGGTGGAAGTCAGAAGATGGTAAGTATTCAGATTTCCCAATTGAATCGTTTCAGCAATTGCTGTGTGTTGTAATCAAAATGTAATCATGCTTTATTGTGAAGCAAAATCACTATTACAACTCAATAGTCTATATCTTTTGTTTTGAATAGCCTGCTGTAATTTTTTCAGGGTATTACAATAATTTTAAGCAGTTACTGTTACTGCAAAAAGCATGAACTCAATGACAAAACATCTTTCCTATCCCAAAAGTGTTACAAATGAGCTACTTGGAAAAAGAGTCTGCTTTACTGTCTTTGACTTTGGTAAATGATTCCACCCCATTAATTGCTGCTTAGTCTTTGATGTTGAATATTCAAAGTTATTGTTTGCAATAATATTTTTGTAACATTTCTAATGTGCTCAAAATGAATCACTATTATATAAAAAAAGATAACTTAAAAAATATAAACCAACTAAATACAGGTATCCCTCATAACACAGTAGTCATATTCCAAAAAGTGTCATGTTATGCAAATCTGTGCTATACAAAACAAAGGACTAATAAAAAACATGGAGTTAGTTTCCAAAAGTTAACAAAAATATATTAAGAGAAATATGTTTATTAAAGCAATCAATAATAATATTAATCATTAATATTAATTTTAGTTAAATGAAGATGTTTTCTTTTTACAAAGTATTACCATCATCTGAGCCTTTTGTTGATCTTACATGTTAATCAGAAATATCAGCAACATCTTCATCTTTTTATTTTTAAATCAAAAAATTTTTTTATGCCTGACTAAAAAAAAATCCAACCAACAATGAGTTGCTTAACTTTCCCAGAAACATTTAGTGGCACCATCTGTTAAAATATTTTATTATTGAAAACTTTTTATATTTTTAAATTATTATAAAATGGCAAAAAGCTTAATTTTTAGGATTTTATAAAAAATTGTAATGCTAATAAAAAGTAAAATAATCATTAAGTCCGATCCTACTGGAGATACACACGATCCCCATTATCTTCTATCTCCTCAACTTGTAACCACCAAAACTTAATAGCATTAATGCCCCAAATACACAAACCATCCTGCAAAATTGAAAGTTTTGATAAAAAGCACAGGAGTTATTAAGCTTTAATCAGTTAATCACAACTGTTTAGCAGTAAAAAGCATTTCTTAAAAAAACCATTACCAAAGTACTGTTTAATTAAGACACCTTACACTATTTAACAACAATAATCAATTGTCAANCCTTTTCCATAAGAAGTAATGTAAAAATGATTAATCCGTTCTCATGTAAAAAAAAAATGGCTGGCTTTAAACACCTCGCTTTCCTCGCTAGTTTCTGCTTGATTTTTCATGAGAGCAGCATGTATCCTTTTAACTTTCTCACAAATAATTTCTTCCGATACGTACAGAATTATTTAAACTAAATTCACATTAATTCATTTATTATGCACATCTTTCAGTTTTTAAATTTTTAATAAAATTTCAGATATATAAAAAGATTTGGAAATATTAATAAAAAATCAAAATTACTTACATTGCTGAATTTTATATCAAGTTTATTTTAACTGCTATTTATATCAGTTTGTAATTGAAATAAAAATCATGTATATAACCTTCAGATATACAATAATAATATAAGATTTTTGCATTTACTTAATATAAGATTTGGATATTTTAAGAAGAATATTTCGTCTATTTTTATAATTTATGCATTTAAGACTTTTATAATAAAATTTACAAGTATTTAATTCTTTAATCATATCAAAAACAAGCATTTATTGTAGAAAAATTACATACAGATAAGAGAATTTCAATAAATTTTAATAGATTAAATTTTATTTAATTTATAGTTTAGAGGATTCATCTTTAGATGCAAATAAATCAATGCAGCCAGAATATTGTGTATTGATAATTTAGAAAAAATTCATATAAATACAACATTAAAATAAATGTTAATTACAATTTTGTATTCAAGTGAATTTTTTTAAACTACTTACTACAAATCCAAACAAAATAAATAACAGTATATAATCACTATTGTGACTTTACTAAAATATATTTAAATTCATTATTATTTAAAAAGGATATAAAAATTAAGGAAACTCTTATATAATCTAATTATATTATAGTTACAGATTAGCTAAATAACATTATATAACACAATACTCAGATGTGTAGAAATATCTTAAGACATAAGAACTATCTGTCAGAAATTATTAAAATGCAACAAAAATTAAATGAATTATTTGTGATAAGGATTATCAAAATTTTTAAACAATTAGATCCATACTTCCACATGACAATAACTACAGTAAATATTCCTTATGATTTTATTATAAGTTATATTAAATATATTCTGCTTTCAATTTGAATAATTTTATTTGTAATAAATTCCTTAAAAAAATAATAACTAGAATATGTGACTCATAACACATTATAATTCATAATAAAAAAAATTAAGATAATTTATTCTTACTTACATTTAACTGAAACTGATAATGAAAATACATTTTGAAGTATACATGATTTGAATCAATAAATGATGAGAGGTACTGCTTGTTACAAAATATATGATTTATCATTAGACATTACCTGTACATAAATATTGATAATTTATTCAGTAGAACTCTTCTAGAGGTCTACCAACAATATATAGAAAATGATGTTTGCCATAATTTATTATATATAAAATTGTCATTAATTCTTTCTACATTTAATACAAAAAAAAAGCAGCATCTAATATAGTAAATTAAAATCTCAATATTTAAAGTAATTTTGATCAATTTAATATAAACTGACAAAGGATAAAGACAGTATCTTATATATATTTTTAAAATTATATTTAAAAAAAAATAATTGATTTTTAAAATTACTGATATAAATAATTTACTAACAAATTTATTGTTAATCAATAGCACCTAACCACAAGTGATTTTGACCATATTTATATTCTTCAGATACAATGAAGGAATTTAATATTTTGAGAGATTCTCTTACAGAGAAATGTAATTATTGCTTACAACTACCACAGTTTAAAGTTATTGATTTACAATAAAGCTCTCATTTTATTATACAGTAAACTTATTTAACTGTTTTTGATTTATAGGCTTGTTCTACAACAAGAAAAAGAATCAATATATATTATTTATAGTAGACATTACTATTATTTTATTTTTTGTTTTACTCAATGATTTGAAAATAGTTTTTTTTTTTTTTAAATTTCATTAACTGACTTATTTAAGCATATCAACAGAGCTATTGCTATCTCCCTTTAATATCTAATTGAAAGAAAAACATTTTATGAAAACTTATTAATTTACGCATTTTTAAATTATAAATAAAACTATGATTACAACAAATAACTGCATATGACATTGATTTATAATTATAAATTGTATAATTATTATAAACTTATGATTTTGCTAATAAATATATTAATCAAACTATTAATATATTAATCATATATTTTTTGTTCATGTGAAATTACAATAATTTAATCATTAAAATTAATCCTGTAATTTCATATCATTTAAAAAATTTTTACTGCATCTAAATTTATAAAAATTATATCATGTATCTAATTTCTTATTTTTATTAATAAATGTTTAATAATAAAATATACAGGATGTCCAAAAATTATTCACCCCATTACATAATGGCATAATTTTTATGAACATAAGGATAAAAAAAAAACACATTGTAGTAGGCAATAAAGCAAAGAGAAAAATTTTATTTTCCCTCAGTAAACTTCAACATGTGCACCATTTGTTGCATGAACAATGTCCAATCCGTATTCAAACTCTCTCGAAGTGTTTCTAATTATGTCAATTGAAATTGTCCCAATTGCATTTGTAATGCATTCCTTCAATTCCTCCATGTTTGATACCTTTTTGCATACATCTTATCACCTTGACATAACCCTAAGGGGGAAAAAAATCAAGAGGCATCAGATCAGGTGAGAGAGGAGGCTAAGCGATGGAACCTCTTCAGCCTATCCATCGATCTGGGAAAGTTGTGTCGAGGCAATGTTGGACTTCCTTTGCCAAGTGTGGAGGTGTGCCATATGATATTGGAAAAGCACATTTGCTTGCAGGTCTTCCAGCTGCAGAACAGCAAACAAAGCATACTGAAGTAATTGCTGCTAGTCACCATGTTTTTTTGGTAAAGAAAAATGGGCCAATCACACTATTGTTTGTCGTGGCAACCAGACATTCACTTCAGGGCTATTGCAGTGGTGTTCCAGAAATGCATGCAGATTCTTAGAACCCCAAAATGCAACAGTTATGTCTGTTGACTTTTCCTGATATGTTAAAAGTGATTTCATCAGAGAAGAGCAACTTGTAGATAAAGTTGTTATCATCATCCACTTTGGACAGCATGGTGATAACAAAATCCTTTCTTTCTGGCTGGACATCAGGCATCATCTGCCAATAATCTGCAATTTGTATGAATGCAAAATATCATGGATCATATATCTTGGAAGATTCAGTTCCAATCTTGCACAATGAATGGATTTTCCAAGGACTTTGCTGGAACCTGTGTAGAACCTGTCAACATTTTCAGCCTACCTGTGCCTGCTTGATGCAGTACAGTTCCTGTTGTAACCATCTACATACCAAAGCCTGTTACCAATTTGAAACTCAAAAAACAAAAAGTTTGAAAAAACAGTACTTCACAAACCTTTTCGAACCAGAAACGGTTCTTCAGGTTCAGTGAATTTCCGTTAGAATGCAACTAAATAAGAACACAATGATTTGAAAGTTCATTCAAATACATGTTTCTTGAAGTTGTCCTACTGGTCATGCACACACTAGCTGATAGCATCTGTCGAGATTTACAGATTGTTGTCCATTAGCGTTTGCCATGCTATGGAGAGAGAATGTTGTAACTATCTCTTTATCGATTGTTTCGTGAATGATTCCTTCCTGAATTCATATCTAAATCATTGCAGAACAGTCACTGAATTCTTTTTTTCCCCCCCAAAGCCAAAGTATACACATTACTTTCTCTGCGAGTGTCACCATTTTCTGGCAATAAATGCTGGAAAATGTTGATAATATCAGTGTTGCCAACATAAGAAATTATTTGAGTTGCTCTATCATTTGCAACAATTGGTTTTTCCCATCTCTAGTGGCATAATTTATATGAACATATGTAATAGGGTTAATAATTTTCAGATATCCTGTATAATTTAGAACTTTTTCTGATCAAATAAGTAATACAGTGGAACCTCGGTATAAGACCTTAATCCGTTCCTGGAGTTTGGACTTATACCGAATAGGACGTATACCAAACCAACCTTTTCCATAAGAAGTAATGTAAAAATGATTAATCTGTTCTCATGTAAAAAAAATGGCTGGCTTTAAACACCTCGCTTTCCTGGCTAGTTTCTGCTTGATTTTTCATGAGAGCAGCATGTATCCTTTTAACTTTCTCACAAATAATTTCTTCCGATACGCTGTCGCCGGCACAGTGTTTTTCAGTTATCCAAAGCAAAAGCAATTTCTCGACACGATCTAATGTCTTCGATCTCTGTTTAGAAATTGATTTAACCCCTTTCGCAACGTTAGCAAATTTAATAATGTCTTTATTTTTCACGATTGTCGATATCGTCGTTCTCGGAATACGGAATGCAACAGTTAAATCTCGTTAAATCTCGAACACGCGTGCCACCTTCATATTTCTCAACAATCTCTTTTTTCAGTTCCGTTGTGATTCTAGTCGTTTTTTTATTTTTCTGTTGCCCTTTTGCAATTCATGATTAATAAAAATAATAAAATGTTACTTACAAATTAAAATCAGAAGAAATTTAACAAAGTTATAAACCTTAGCACCGCGAATGTCTAGTCTAGTGTAGTACACCGATAATGCTAATTGTTCATAGATGGCAAGTATAATTGAATTAAGTCGTATACTGAGCAAAATTTGTTTCGTCCAAACAGGACGTATTCCGAATTGAACGTATTCTAAAGCAGACGTATACCGAGGTTCCACTGTATTTTATTCTATCAAGTTTCTTATCTGCACACAAAAATGTCATGTAATCTCATATTTAGTGTTCTTTTGTTATTTTAAAATCTACAAAAAATAGATTATTGTCTAATAAAATAGACATATTGATTTTTGCATTAATCATTGTAGAAATTCAGGTATTGCACAACAAAAATCAATACAAATGAAGTAAGAATAAGAAATTGATATAAGAAAATAGAATCAATATTAAAGTACCAAGACAAAAAACAACATGTAACTGATAACTCTGACTTAATGTCAATTATTTCTATGATTCACAATTAACATATCTCTCTAATTAGCATTATATTGTAACAATCTAACCAACAAAAAAAATTAAAAAATAATTACAAACTCTCAAATTAATTTAGTGTTATGCTAATTTATTATAATTTATTAAAATATAAAAATAACTTTTTTTATACTTTCTTCTGATTACAAAAAACAAATTTTAATAATAAAACAAGAGTAATGAACAATTTTATACAGAATCAAAAATAAATTCCAATCTGAATTTTTTACAATTATTGTTGTTATTTAAAATAACCTAACAAATTCTTACACTTTCATTTCATACATATGTGTTGAATAGTTGTTATTCTTTAATTAGTAAATTTTTTATACAAATTGTGTATTCAACCATTTATTATCAATATTAACTGAGTAATTATTTAATATATAATTTCTCTAATTTTATTTTTAAAAAAGTTCTATTTGCCAGTTTAAAAATATTAAAATTACATATGAAATGAAAATAATAGGTAAACATTTTATGTATATGACATATATCATTTCATATACAAACATTCACTTAAATAAATTAGTCTTGCTGAAAAAAATATTTAAGGTACAGTAATACCTCGACTTACGCGAACCCGGAGTTACGCGATTTTCAAATCTCATTGATTCATCTTTTGTTTGAGCGTCACGCAACTCTTGATTACTTACTCCCCCCACACTATTGTTCAGCTTACATGTTTGGACATGTCTCGCAGAATCGACACATAGCTACAATTTATTTTGTGTTATTTATTTCTGTGTTTGTTATATCTATGGAGACTTGAGAGACTATGTGGTGATTTCTTGTAACTGTGAACGAATCAAAAGACAAGATAAGATTAACAAGAACATTTATTAGCTTACATACATCTGACTTGGATTTTACACAAATTGCAAAATTATACCCCGACTTATGCGAATTCAACTTGCGTGGTTATCGCTTGGTCCCACCTATCATGTAAGTTCGGGGTATTACTGTATTGTTTTTTAAGTTATTTCTTAATACCATATTTACTCACTTATAAGATGACTTCGCATATAGGATGAGGTGTGACTTTAAAGATCAAAATAAATAAACTTAAATTTATTAATACAGTTCTAATTTTATTTCATTTAATCACAAGTAAAATTGACTGTTGAACACAAGATTGTGTTATTAATTAAACACTTGGCTTTTTTCCGTCTTTATTCAGTTGAAAACAAAACACAAGTAAAATATCAAATAAACGTAAATGCACACATTGTCCCGCAAAAATTACTGACATTTTAAACTTTAAGGAAAAACCTTGTAAAATTGACAACATAATTTGTTCATGTAAAGGTGGACAATGGGGAATCTTTTTTTGCCAATTCTTAACAGTCAAATCCACTCTGTTGATTACCACTTATCAGTTTCTCCAAATTCTGATTTCCGAATAATCATCTGTTTTCATGTGGGAATGTATTAAAAAACTTATATCATGCTCCCCTGTGATTCTGAAATTTTAATCTGGAATTCAATTCAAAAGCTTTGCTTTTCCTATTGCTATTCATCTTTATTCCTGACAATATATAAGAACAATTCAAATGACCCAAATAAAATACTTATGTTTTACAAAAATTATTTGCAAAAATGCAAAGAATCTTTCACTCACACATATAGGACGACCTAGGAATTTGAAGCTGTGATAAATGAATAAGAGAACCTTGCCTTATATGCGAGTAAATACTGTATATTTTTTAAAGAAAGTTTTGTACATCATAACAAAAATCAGACTCAAATATAAAAGACCATATATTTTCTTACCAGAAACACTTTAAACTATCCTGATTCAGCATCACCTGTTTTCAATTTTAATTATTTTTCATCCTGCAGAGACTTTTCAAAGCCAATCGTGGGTTTAGCAATGTAGCAAGATATGAGACCAGACATATCCAAATCAACCATCAACAAAAATTTTAGCTCCTCTAAAATTCAAATCCTTCAGAATGGCAGACTTTGAATGATGACACTATTTAATTAGTAATTTAAAACCATTTTTACATTTGGAACGGCATAAAAATAAAATAGTTCTATAAATTATTTATGATATAGTTGATAAAACATTTACAACTTGACAATTTTTAATCCTAGTAATGACAACTGCTTTCTTGAAATATTCAGAAGACATTAATTTTCAAAAAAGAAATCTGTTTTAAAGATCAAAAATTCAAACTAACCTTAGCTTTTAACAAATTCAGTTTGTCAAAAGTTGAAATAATAAAATTTCATTGGGATTTTTTATGAAATTTCCATAATTACTTCTTTTAATATTGTAAGAACAGTTTTACCATCCTAAGTGAATATGGCAAGAAAAAAACTATGCTGACTTTTTCCCCTGCATCTTTAAATAACTTTATAATTTCAATAATAAACTAATCTATAAGACTGAATAATTTCAGATGGCTTAGTTTTAAGAATTAGTAACACTAAAACAAATACAACCTTCCAGCCGATTTTAAAAAGTTTTTAAATCGGCTGGAATGTTGGTGCGTGTAATGATTCGAATGATAAACTGCTCAAAAGAAAATATTCTATTCGCAACGTCTGGCTTATTATTTATAGAAAAGCCTGAGGATGAGCCCAGAAGGGGCATTGAAAATGTTTGCTGACATATAACACAACCACTCCGGTTACAAGGTTAAAAGCAAGGGTTATTTTTTATCACATCCCACTGTGAATAACTACTTCACTAGCCATGCATTTATTGCCTTTTGGAAACAAAATTGGATGTCACTTTTGGCAATTTCAACAGTATAATTTCCCCTATACATACAGCTAATTCAACATTTTAATAATTTTTGGACAGTGAGATTCAAGTCATGGATTAGCCACCTATTTCCTCATATTTGAATCCTATATAAAATTTACAGAGTTAACTGGCTTGAGGTATATATGAAGGAGAAAAGCAATATAAGTCTGTTAATGAATTGAAGAAAGCCATTGCATCATGCTGAAAACAAAATTAATGTAAATACAACACAAAAGCTGATTAAAACAATGAGTGAGATAGAATTTATAAAATTATATTAAAAAAGATGACTTCATTGGTCATCAAAGCTGATCAAAGGCTTCAAAATTTTGCAACACATTTTCTAAGTTTTTTAAAATTTCTGTGATATGAAATTACAACAACTTAATATTGTTAAAGCAGTGTAAAATTGCAATTTATTATATTTAAAGATAAAGTAGTTTTGTTAATATTAAAAATTATTTTAGAGAGTGGCTTTAAAATTTTGCAATGAACCTTAACTGCCTGTATAAAAGTGTTGATTGTGATTACAGAAAGTTAACTAATTTGTTCATTTCAGTAATAAGAAAATTGAAGTCAATTTTGAATGTAGCAATGGCATAGGTATAACACAATGATACGAAATAAAATTGTGCTTTATTTCTTTAAGCCTGCAAATAAAACCATTTTTTCACTTATTTTTTCACTGGAACTCCATCTGTTGCATTTTCAGTTTTAAGTTTTCTGGATGATAGTAATGTTAAAAATTCATTACACATTATTACCCCCATTGTTTGTTTATATAGACTATCAGTCCCAACAAATTTTTAACAAATACACCATTAAAAAATCTTACAATTAAGCTTGCTGATTTTGTATCTGTGGAATTTCATCTATGACTAAAAACAACTATCTGTATGCCTGTAGTTCAAGTCACCGATCAGCCACATTGCACATGTATTCATGACAGTATTGTGTAGTCATATCATATGATAAAGGAATGTTTTGAAACAACTATTTCTTCTCCCTCAATTACTTTTATTATTTCCAAAACACATTACTCATGCTGAAGTGGTTAAACAAAGGGCAACACTTTTCTAGCTAAAATTCATAATACTTTCAAATGAAGCTTTTGTGCATTTTTCTTGTGATGCAGAAGGTATTATATTATATATAATATTGACTTGCCTATGTGATGCTTTTAGATATTGTTACACTCCCTGGATTTTGAATTATGGGAAAATCCTGAAAATCATTATGTTTAACCTCGATGTTATAGATTGCACATTTCAATAACCGACAGAATTTCATTACAGATTAAATACATGAGTAAATTATTTAGTAATATGAAACAAAATTTGTCCAATCTGTTTTAAACTGACAATTTTCATTATCTACTTTGTTTTCATTTGACCAAAAACATTTCAGCTAAAAAACACCAATTAATTTGATTAAAACAATTTTGACTGTCATTTGTTCTAACTGGTTTTATAAAGCAGGTGGAAAGACATATGTAAATAAATCGACTACAACCACATTAATAGGTAAGTAAAACAATCATAATATAATTTCAACAAACTTAATCCTATTTTTTTCATTTTTAAATTTATATGAACAATTATTTTTTAAAATGACCTGTACTTTGAATTAATTTGGAAATTTTAACACACTTCAGTTTTTTAAACAGCAATTCAGTTGTGAAATTTGACAATAGAAAACTTCTATTCCAAAGATATCCACATAGCCAGAATAAACTAAAATTTTCAAATGGCCCTAACAGTACTAGGCTCCACCTAAGACTAGCAATGCTACATTTGGTCTTTGTCATTTAGTAATTGCTTAATCATTGGACAAGGAAAAACAATCTAAAATCACAGTGTTTTGTGATAGCCATGAAGTGACTACCAGAAAAATCATAATCAAAGGGGTTCTTCTATGAACCTTTCTGCACATGGGCACAGACTATTGACATTAAATGTCACTGAATGAGTAATTAGGATAACAATAGTAAATACACAAAAACATTACTTAGTAATTACAAGTAGTTTGCTGTTTTTAGCTTTATTGACAACTTCAAAATAATTTCTATGGAAATTTCTTTTTCATTAAAATTTTTACTAACTTTTTCTGGTGAAATAGTTCAGATAACATCATGGGCTGAATTTGGTCCAAGGACTGTCATTTGTGAAGTCAAGTAAGGTATAATGAATAATATGTTTTACTCAAACTGAGAAGATTGACTATAGTTGTAATTATTGCAGGTTTTACTTTAATTAAAATACGTTACACTATCTGAAACCTGTGACCAATGCTCTACGCGTATGTATTGTATATCGCTTGACAAACGTTTTCGAGCAATCTGTTCGTGTAGAGCACCGGTCACAGGTTCCAGATAGTGTAACGTTGATTTCACCCCAGTGCTGAAAGTGGAACAGTTCCTATATTTTAATTAAAATAATTTTACAAAAATATATTGAATCCTTTAAAAACAAGCATTGTACTTGTAAAACATTGATCCAAGGATATGTTCTTTAATCTTCAAAATGTCTCAGAATACAAAAATAGCTATATATAAATAATTTGTGCAAAATCTTGATATAATAATAGCATGCTAACTATATACAAATTAAATAAAATAACTTTTTAAATTAAATTCTAGTCTTGGTCTTCTGCAATACTAACAAAAACCTACGTATTACACCAAAGCATAAAATCACTTTTTAGTTAAATAATTAAGATGATATAACATCTTGAATTATCTATTTTATGTGTATTTTAGTTAACAAAACATTGCATTTATATAATTTGAAGCTTATATATTTCCTNAATAATTTATAAAAGTAAATTTATGATAGTATTATTTAAATTTTTTAGATTTAAATCTGTCTTACACAATTTATAAATGAAATTTTTTATTTTAATGAATAAATGAGCTAAGATAACAACATTTACAGTTTTTATGCTATAAACATTTTTATGAATTAATTTACTATAGTCCTCTCTGTACTCAACTCTAAAATATAGTCTTTTTCTGTGTTTTTTTACAGCTAACTTAAATTTGCTTAATACAAAAATCATTCTCGTATTAAATTAGATATTAATATACTGCTTTTTGCATACCTTTTTAGTTATTTCAAATGCTTTTAGGTTCCTATAACCAATCAAAACCCCCCTCAAAAATAACAGTTTACATTTGAAATCCATGGATTTCAAATGTAAAGTGTTATTACTTTTCCAGCTGTTATACATAACAGAGGAAAAGTATGGCAATCAGTAAAAAATAACCTCCAAATTTTTTTGTATGGAAATTTTTTGTATGATTACAGAGCTTTAAAATTTACCATTAGAATATCCATAAAGATGGATTATAATAACCTGAAAGTGCTTGGAATAGTGAAAAAGGTAGCCTACTGAAAAACAACATTTTACAGTTGAGTATCTGAATGAATCTTTAATTTATTTAATCGTATGATAATACATTTGTTATATTATTACATCATTCAAAATAATCTTCAACAGATTATGGCACATGATGCAAAATTTATGGTCACTGTTTTAAATAATAAAAATGCTGAATTTCTTTAATTTCTATTCTTGAGAAATTATATATTCAGATGTAGAAAAATAAATAAATAAATTATAGAAAAAATTATATTAATAAATGTATAATTTCAAATTTTTACAAGAATAAGTTTTCACAAGCTTATCATACAGATAAATTTTTGTTTAAAGTGAAGAAAATTTAAAAAATAATGTTTATATACTCATGTTTGTATTTACCAGTATATTTGAATATAAATTCTAATTTATAGCTAAAAAAAGATAAAATTACTAACAATTAATAATACTTAATTGGTAACAATCATTATTAGCAGCATATAGAAAGATAATAAATGTTTTTATATATAAATCATAGGTATCTTACAGAACCAATAAAAGCATTAATGTTATAATAATCATATTAATGTAGTAAATAAAACAGAAAAATGATTATTACAGCAATTAATATAAATTTAATATCTTGATAAAATTGAAAAGAAATCATGTGAATTTTAGTAATATATAACATTTCAAAGATAACAAAATTTAACTATATATATAACAAATATATAGCAAAAATTTTGATTTAACCATTTTCTTGTTTACTAAACAAGTACAGTACATACATAGTTATACTGTAAAATATCTGCATTAAAAATGCATAAACGAATGCATCTCATTTATCTAACTTTCATTGATATAACCAGTCTAAGATTTAACTTCACTTGCCATTTGATGTGTACACTCATAAATATATCTCCTTTGTTTGTCTTGTGTATTTGTCAATATTGTTACAGATAAGTGAAATTATGTTACACAAAAAAACTTTCAATAAGTAGAATAATGTATTTAATCATAAGAAAACAGTTTTTTTAAGATAAAAACAAATTAATAACTGCAATTCATAAATTTATGATTCTCATTTTCTACAAGGTAAATTTAGAATTTTAATGTTTTATTCAATATATTTAACACAGTTTCTGATGTTTCTTCATTCTAATTTAAATCATAATTTAATCTGCATATTAAGAATGTTGTAAGTTCAGGCTGACTATAATTTATGATTACAATCTAGGAAAAAATCAAAGGACCAATCAAAATTGGAATGGGCTGGAATGGTAGAATGTGGCACCATAACACAAAGGTAATCAACCAAGGAAGACTTTCAACACACATTGAAACTAATGTTCAAGAGGAAAATGAATTATGCACAGATTCAAAAGACAGTTGTTCTTAATTTTAAGCATATACATTCATTTAATTTCTTTTTCTTTTTATAGTATTTTAACTAGAATAGTTTTAGGCATTTTACTCATAAGTTTAGATAGAGTAGTTTTTTTAAACTTTAGCAGCAATTTTTGAATGAATATTTAAACAAAGTTTTAATGATATATAATTCACAGGAATGATGTTCAAGTATTCAAAGTTTAAATAACAGATTGATTAACATTGCAAAATTTTTAACTTTTTAATTTGGCAAAATGATGCTAATTGTAAATTCTTTGGGTTATATTTCAGCTTATGGTTTAACAAATTTAAGTAATTTGAAATAAGGGTAATTAATCTGTATACTGATATAGCCTAAATAGGTCTTGACACACAGATTGAATGGAGATCTAACTAGCATAATTGTCTTTGCTTCTGCACACCATATAGAAGATATGACTTTTGAGTCATCTTCCAGAATGATATTTCTTCAAGAAACTTCTGAATTATTTAACTTACTCCAAATTAGCTTATCATTTACCTTTAAAGTTAAACTACTTTAATTTATTAAATCATTAGCCTAAATAAGTCATGGCAATTTGGCATTTAGATAATTAATTATTGAAAATTGATCTAGATTATTAATTAAAATATAATTTTGTTAAACCATTTAAATGTTTACTATAAATCACTACAAATATTTCAAAATATGTCAGAATACATTATTAATAAAAACATTAGTTAGAAATATATGTCTTTATAATTAACTAAAACCACAAAGTGAAATAATATAAAGACATGAAATAAATAAAATGACAAATTTTTACTCATTCAATGATAATAGATTTTATAATGAAATCAATCCCATCAATCAAACTGGACAGATATATGATCAATTTAAATATTAATAATTGCCAAATTATCATCTAAATATTCAACTGTTCAAAACTCAACACAAGACTATCCATCAATCAAACATGATAATTTGATTGATGAATTAATATAAAACATTAAAAGTAAAAAAAAAGGAAACTAAAAATAGTTTTTAATACTAAAAAAAAAAAAATCAATGAATCAAACAAAATATTTCTAATCTCTTACAATATGCTCTATTAAATTTAACCTTTCATAAATACAATAAATTTGCTTAGGATGTAAAACTAAAAATATAGTTTTATGAGTAAAAAAAATTTAAAATTATTTTGTACCTTGTGTATACAAAATCAACTCTTACATAACTTAACTTTTTGTTAAAATTACTATTTTCTTTATAAATATAGAATAAACTGTACAAAATAGATGAAAATACATTGAAATATTCATTTGGCATTTCATCTTATTGGTTCAATTTTACTTAAATGTTAAGATAAAATAATGATATTACTTCTGTTTTCCAATGTAACCAGAATTAAAAAAAGTTTTTTTGGAATGTTTCCAACTATTAAATATTATATTTGTTGAATCATATTTCAAAATTTAAAGTAAAAAAATGTCTTCTCTAAACTTTAATTATATATATAATAATATGTAGATTAAAAATATTAATTCAAAAAAATAATAATAGAATTATTAATATATAGATGAAAAACATCTTTACTCAGTACAGTTCATTCAAGTATTAGAAAGGGGAAAAAAATGTTATAAACCAAATATTCAGAGTTAAAATAATTTTTGTAAGTTCTTCCTTTTGATTATAAATTAATTATTGAAATACATCATTAATAATTAAAATAAAAACAAATTAATGTTTAGTTCAGTTCAAATTAGAAATTAATATGAATTATAGAATCCTATTTATATGAACAGTGCTTACACACATTAATCACCATGTTAAACATACTGTATATATTTCATAAGAATATATCCTTTTAAAATATGACAACAGTTTCATAATGCAGTTATAATAAAATATTACTTTTAATTAATTCAAAGTACATTAAAATATGAAAATAATTCCACAATATATATTTATATTTTAGAAAATACAAGGAAAGTGATGCTTCCACAGCTTCCATGAACAATTACTGTACATCTTTTAGTTTGATCATTTCAATATTCCTAACTTAAAACAACAAAATGCACGAAAGGCATATATATTTACTTGAACTACCAGAAATTGACTTATTTACTATAAATTTGTCTTGAAAACTTTTTTAATTCAGTTTTTTGCTGAAATTACTAACTACAAATTCAATATATAATTGCCATTATATTCATATTTTTTTTTTTTAAATGATACACAATTTTCACATTTTTCTACTATTAGTAATAATTACTGCAAGTATACTCAAATATTTAGGTAACATATCGAAGGCTTGTTTAAATAATATTTCTACAGGTTAGTCAATTATTGAATGATGAATAGTTACTGCACATTATACTTTTATAATATTACAACCAGTTAGTTTTCAAGATAGAAAATGGGTAAATTGTTTTGAAATTGTAGAGAAAATGGATATTTTCTTTAAAATAAAAACCAAGTATTTTTAGTTACAAACATACTACAACACCTGTGCATTTGCTGAGAAAATTTTTTTTATTAACAAACATTTTCAGTCTATTCCCGCATGCCATCATCAGGTTTTTAAATCTGTTTTTAGAAAACGTTCCCCAAATAACTAGTATTTTTAGTATTTTTTCAAAATCAATAAACATTTGATATTCAAACAATAAGCCAATAATTTCATTTTGAAATATAGATTTACATGACAGGTGGAGACATTTACAAAACAGTTTTATAAATATGTAATTAAAAAGATACAAAGTAAATTCCGCTTCCGAATCACAATTTCAGAAGGCGTAATGTAAATCTCTCTTTCTACCTTTCGTCTCTATTGCCAAGCAATGCCAAAAACAAACCAAGGTACAAATTGGATCAAAATGACAAAGGATACAAAAATTAAACATTTAAACAAAATTTGCTATTATTACTTTTTTAAATATTTAAAAATTTCAGTAAGATTGTTACACATTTTTAAAACATGGAGAGACAAAAACCCATCATTCTATTAGAGTTAAAGAAATGTATTTTCCTAGTACTGTACAAGTCCATCATCAGGGAACAGAACTAAAATATTCTTCTTTCACTCCAAAAAACAGCTGTATTTATATGAAATTTCCTTGAGAAAATATTGTTCAAAGGGCTTTTCACTAAGCAATAGTTAATGCTAGCAAAATTTGGAGCATGTTCATGTATGGCATATCCCCAGAAAAGAAAAAGAGATATTGAATATAAAATTATTTCACAAATGAAACTTACCTGTAAATATTTAAGAGGTAAACTTAAATCAATGTAAAATTCAAACTCTTATCGGCATAATGTAAGGCATTAGCAGGCGTAAAGCATACATTATACCGTACTGTATATTAACAACAATTGGAATAAAAAGAAATATATTTTATATTAAAATTATAACGCTTATAAACCTAAATGGAAGCGAGAAAACAACTGAAAGCATACCTTTTCGACGACGTTGATTTTTGCGTATTTTCTGCTATTCGAATCGATCCCGATCTTAATTAAAACACTGGCACATTAATTTAAGATATTTCGTGTAATTTACGCGCTGATAAAAGACCAAACTTAACCGAGTTTTCAAGCCAACATCGAAGAGAATAACTAGACGAGAGTTCAATTGCCTCTAGCCTGATGACGCGTTTCTGCGACTGCGCGCCTGTATCGCCATTTCCTCTCGTCTGGGAAGTGACATCGATTGTCGACGCGTTTAATGTATATATTCCTTACTAAAGAAAAAAAAAATTGGTTATAAAATGAATTATTTATCAATTTGCTTATAAATTATTATATTTATATAAAATATCCGTTATTCGTCTGGTGAGTCCAATAGCTATTGCCGTAGCCATTCGCTGCGATGCGCCGATACGTTTATCGTAATAGTTGACCCTTTGTCGCAAATATTCATAAATTTTTCCATTATATAACCGGATATGCCCCGGGTTATTTTAGTTCTCCATGGCTTTCTACCGCTTACGTCACCATAATTATGACGTAAGATCGAGTGTGTTCGGGTGGGTCCGGATTCGTGAAAACTATGAATCCGAAGTCGTTTAATAGAAGATTTCTGCCATTGTACGTTGATCAAAGTCGTAATTATGGTGTGGCACGTGTAGAATTATTATTAAATCGAAGAATTAGGCAATACAACGTTTTGGTTGTTCCATGTATGGAAGCTGCAAAGAAGCGCCATGTTATTTTGAAATGCATAAAAGCGCTTTATGTGTGAAAGTACTTTTAGTATTTTGTAGTTGTCACATTAAATTTTTAACATAAATACTAATAAATTAATTTATAATTTACATATCATTTTATTTAATCGAATATTTAACTGGTTAATTTAAATAGAAAATGTTTCAGTATTTGCGATTTACTAAAATGTATGTTTTTGCAATGCAAACGACGTTATTATCACCATTATCATCAAATTCCTAAACTCGTAACTGTGTGCAGACATCACTACTGTACTGTACGTAATTCTTATTTTTGAAAAATATTTACAATCTAGCGACACTCTTACTGCCGGTTTCGGAGGCGAAAATAGTGGCACTAAATCGGAGTTTGAATGTAAAAGTATATTTATTTGTATTGATTCATTGGAGAAATTGTAAAATTTTAAACATGAAATTGCATTTCGCAGCCTGTTTACATTAAATAAAGTAAGAAAAATATTTGCAAGCGGTAATTACGCAATAACGTGTTACATTTACAGAATTTTTTAAATTTATTATGTAAAAAGTAATTTCGTTACTTGTACTTTATTCGAAATAAATATTTATGAATTACAGTTTTAAATAAAAACAAAAGCTCAAATCTATAAATTAATTAAAATATAGGCATTTTACACGCACAAACAGTAATTTCACACTAATTTTGGACTTTTTTGTGGGCTCTAAGTGGACTTTGTCCATGTCCATTATGAGTTCGATTAGGCCCATAATAGAGCAACCGAGTAGCGAATAATGGATCAGGCATATACTAATTTTGGCGCTTGTTCGTAACAGTACTTTGATGTTAATGCCAAACAAAAATTAAAATTATCTTCTACGTGGGCACATTGACCTCTAAATTAAATAAAGAATACTAATGAATATCAATTCATTTAAGTTTCAAATACTTTAAAAAAGTTTTAAAATTTTGGGAGGAGGTCTCAAAATCACATTGCACTGAGGGCCTCCAACGATTTAATCAGCTTCTGGATCTCTCAGATAGAAGTATCCAGTCTAAATGTTCACCGGTTCCGTTTTCAGAAGTTAGAGGGTTTTTTTTATATTTTAATATAAAATATGAAAATATTATCCTCTTTATAATTTTGTTTTTCACATTTCATTCCGTTGTTATTTCATTAAAATGGTTGTTGTTTCGGTAATTTCTCTAGTGAATCTGCAAAGTATTTTAAACAATACAGTGTGAAAGCAATTTTTAAAGTATGACTCACATTGTACAGCAGAATACATTTACATATCTACATTTTTACTTAATGTTCATGTATTATAAATGAATATAAAGAAGGATAATATAGGAAGAGATGTGAAAAATATATAATATTATATTCTGTTCTATCAAGTAAGTCTTGTATCTTTATAAGCATTACAAAAATACATCTCTAAAATTATACACAATACAGTCAAACCTCGATTTAGCAGCATAGTGTGTTCGTCTCTGAAACTGGCATTAAATCGAGTGAGGCGCTAAATCAAATATCTCCCTAAGCCGAAATGAAGTTGCCCGCCGCTTTTAACAATACAAATGTAGCAATAAATGTGATACAAAAAATCAAATAAAAATAGAAGAAATGTAAAATTTATATATAACAATGCACAGTAAACGACAATGCTGTGTTAAGGTTCATTCAATTTAGATTTAATCCACTTACTGTAGCGCATTAATTAAAAGCAAATAATTTATATTTGTACAGTACTTGAAAGTACGGTACATAAATAGACTCACTTATTATTAACAGCGAAATAAATAATATTCACGAATATAATAATACAGTATTAAAATTACACAAAGATTATATGAATTAATTATGTTTATATATTCTAATTATCTAATTTACACTCGTTGACAAAAAAGTCACGCACAAGAAGGAAGCGTTGAAATCGAAAGAACTGATGATGAAATACGGCAAAGCAACACTTCGTCGTCTTGCCTCCAAGGAAACTTCTGTTGAAACTCACTCCTAATTAGGTGTTAACGTGTATCGCTCACCATCCGGTCGCCCGCATTAAAAAGTCCTGTTAGTGTTTCCAGTGTGGAAGGAGTAAAACTAAAAATAAAATAGCTATGTCAGAACGCCTCACATGAGTAGCAATTTAGCAAAGGGACATTCTGTTTCTCTTAGCCCAATGATACTGCCTTTCTCAAACTCAGTTAACTGTGCGTAATGTCTTTGACAGCATCTACAGACATGCCTAGCATTCGAAGACCTTAAAATGACATATACATTGAAAATTCTAAACACAGTGAGCTTCTGTAAGCCTTTTTATACTAAGGCAACGATTTTAAGGCAAGCCGGTATTACCTGCCATATAAATAGACCACAACTGTAATTACTGTATTTGCATACCTGTCTGAGACATAGCTATATGCTGAGTTTTGTAGTAATCGGACAATTACATCTAGATGCATAACTATTCTTTGTAATTGTATAATAAATTGCGTAACATAATATAAACAGGGTGGCTCAAAAGTCAGTTTACCGAAATTACTGATTTGTCAATATTTCTGTAAATTGGCTTTTGATTCATCTTTATATATATTTGATATTATAAAATATACTTATAAATTATTTAAAATTTATTTTAGATAACTAGAACACGATTTGTTCGGTTTGAATGCTTTTAAATTTCCTACAGAAGACAGAAAGTATTACCAAAATAAAGCAATATGTCGTCCTGGAAGTAGAGTTCTGGAGTTCATATTGCAGGCGGTCGTAAAAGTATTTTATATTAACGATACGTAATAAAACATGGATATATTTTTCACACGTTATGAGATTTATATTTATAGAAATGGATTCTTACGGGAAATGAAAATTTCCTTCCTGACTTTAGGTTTCCTGTATTAGATCTGTGTGTAGCAATAAATCGCACTTAACTGTAATTCGATTGAGAGAGAAAATCGCGCTCTCCTCCCTTTTACTTTCCCAACTGTTATAGCGTAACACAGGAAAGTATTGTAATCGTGTCAAATTTGACCCTCCAGATTTTTTGGAAATCTTAACGTCTTCATACCCTCTGAATCTAAAAAAGAAAAAAAGAAATAATGTTCTCTGATTGAGCTTGTGTGTATATGTGTATGTATATGTGTTCTATGTGTGCTGGCGTCTATTTCGTTTAATATTTAAGAATAATATAAAAATTAAGAAACAAAAATTGGTATGGAAACTTATATATAAGATGCAGTGATGCTATTAAAGTTTGGAAAGGAGGTGGATAAACAGAGAGGATCACGTGTCGTATCTGGAGTAGGGTCGGACTTGTTGGAGTTTACAATGTTTGTAAAATCTCGTCTCTACCCTCAAAATTAAACCTTTTAGCCTTTTTATAGTAATTAATAATATAAAAGTTATTTTTAAATAACACCTCGTAACAGACGGCGCCAAACACAATTTCATTTTGAACTCGTTCATAGTGTTTTTTAAACTTAAATATTTTTTAAATAGAGATTTTTTATCGTAAATTAAGAAAATTGCCATATTTACATTTTATATCCTAGTGTAATTGAAAATGACTGATTTCCTTACCAGATTTTTTCTTTTTAACTTCAAACAGATGATCTTTTATAAAATGGTATTTTGTTGCATGTTACCTTGATTTTCTGCTTCTGTGATCGTTCTCGCTGATAATACTTTCTCTTTAAATAATTAATGGTCGTATGCAAAAATATTAATGATATTCGAAGTTATTTATGATATGTTTTTGTTATTTTAACATTTAAATATGCCAGATTTAGAACGAACGAGATGTTAATTATTTACTGCAAATTTAATGAGTTTTTTGCTCTTTAATAGTGTCTTAACGTGCAAAACAGTATCGTGTCATTTGATTTTTGAAGAATGCCGCTATTAAAAATCACAAAAATCTCATTATCCCTCTACAAGAGAGTTTATTTAAGCTGAACAAACCAATTCTCTTCAGTTAAAACAGTTTCTTTTTAATGCAAACATCATAAAGAATGGATTCAGAGTACGGGACAATGAGGTTGCTAAGCCCACCGTAGTCCCGATACTCTGCTTAGTCAGTAGTGCCCAAATGCAGTGTGTATAATATAGTATATGCTTTCGCTTTCATCGTGTAAACTTAGGCTACTATTACTTTTCTTTTATGCCCTTGGATTGTATCTAATAGGCCTAGTGCTGACTGGAAAAGATAAAAGTACCATCACGATTTTTTCAGCTTGCCATTCTACTCCCAATAATTTATTACTGGCTAAAGTACTAATTAGATTAAATTGATGGGATAAGGAAACGCAACACATCTGCCAAGGAAATACCTTGGCAATCTATCTAAAGGAAACTGGCCCCCTATTTACATGTGTGTTTCACGTAACGCCAAAAATCTTTATGAACTAAACAAAATTTCCAAATTTATAGGCATACTAACAGACTACAAGGTGTGTCAAAGGTCAGTTGACTGTTAAACACTGTAATAAATTTTTTAAAAAATAGGCCCTATCATGTGAATCTGATGGGACCATTTGGCTCGGGCCTTACATTTACAGAGACCTTTAAAACACTAGATTAAATGTCTTTTTTAGTCTCGAAGAGGTCTTAAACGACCGGAAAAATCTGCATCAAAGTCCAACCATTATCAGGAATCATTATTATTACGATGGATACAAACATTGATTTGGATCGATGGTATTAAGTCCATTAAAAAATTATCAATAAATATTTGTCAATTTTGGATGTTAATGGACCTCCAGCAGATTTATGATAAAACTGACTCACGTTGGTGAGGTTTGTTACAATCATCCAAGAATGGATTTATGGGTGGACATCCTGAGCAGTGCTCAGGGGCCTCCATAAAAGAAAATAATACTGTAAAAATGAGAGAAATGAGAGAAGATAAATAAGGAATGATTCAGGAAACAAATATAGAAGGCAATGCTTATAAATACCGTATACATATAAAGTAGAGATAATTTAAGAATCGACAATAGACAATATTTTTTAAATACTTTAATACACTTCGTTTAATACACAAATCAAGTTTAAGTTTACAATTTTTTATTTTTTTACTTTTTAATGAATTTTTAGGTAAGGCACGCCATTTAAATCTTCGCAAAACTTAAAAAGATAACGAATTGAAAACCAGAATTATCTATAAACGGAAAAAAACTTAAATAAAAAGTATAAAAATTGAGAGATTATGTTAAAATTTACTTGTAAGTTAGTTGTTCAAAAATCAGTTAACAGTCAAATTGAGGCCTCCCGTATGCTTTACAGATATACAGGGTGGCCCAAAACTCAGTTAACCACTATAAAAGATTAAATTGCTATTCCTTATTACTTACAAATTGTTCAATAACTATATTCTTGTTCAATACAGGCCTTCTTGACGAATTGTTTGAAAAAACTGGTTAATTGACTTTTGGTTCACTCCTGTATAAGGCTACGTTAAAAAGTACTGTACTGTACGTAATCGACAGCTTTAAACGCAGGCAAATAGCCAAGGAATTTAGGTGTGTGCCGTTTAACTCATACCAACTATGCGCATTAATAGTGTTTTCAAGTAGATTAAATTTCGAATTGCACGAATTTATAAAGAGTAGATATCGTGTAATGTATATTTATATATATTTTACCGTGATTTCTATAGGATTTATAATTAAAAAAAAGTCTAATTCCTTTCGTGAGTGACACTTCATAAATTTCTGTCGTATAATGTTTTCTTACATTGTATTATGCATTAAAAGTACCCTCTTAGATCGATGACTCCTCATATCTTAATGTTAAAACTGTTTGAAATTTAATTTTTTTTAATGCTTCGAATATAAATCAATACGCAGTCAATTGATACACCTGTAAAACTGGCTGTTTGTCCGAAACCTCGATACGATATAAACAAAAACAGAAAATAAATAAATTGTTTAATAAAGCTATATTCGAGTTGTTCTATAGGTCTTTAGACAGGGGGGGGCTTTTTTAAAAACTCTTTCCGCCCTGTGAACACTAAAAAGGCCTCTTTTAGCAAGCCCATTATGGGTTCGGTCGGCAATTATGGGCGAGGGACAGGGGCCGACATATCTGGTCGGACCACTCCTCTCCCGAAAAACTTCTGGGGATTTTAGACAGATAGGAAGGGTCACTATTCGGCATATGTACAGCTCTTTCCCTACTATACACCATAGCCTATAGACAGGAGAGGTGGGAGGTCTCGTCATCAACCAGAGGCCTCTTTCCCTCTATATACTATAGAAATAATTATAGCCTATACAGAAAGAGCTGAGAGGTAGAGAGGGTCTCTATTCATCACCTGTCGAGCTTCTTCTTTTCCTACTATAATTTTCTACGGTGTGTAATAGGGATAGAATTTTATCGAGTCCATTTTCCTATTATTCACAATAGCATAATTCTCTATGTTGTATAATAATTTATTACTTTTTATTGGCCATCTGATTCACTAAGGACCCAGCTTCCTTCTCAGAGACACGGCTGGACTTAAACTTGTGGTGACCCTATAACATACCTCTCTCCCTCTCTTAAGCACCCTCTCTCCCATCAAATAGTGAAGCGTAAAACGTGAGACCCTAACCCACACCCTAATCCACAAATCTCTTAAGTACAGCGTAGAATGTTGATAAAGCACGATAATGTGAAAAATGTATCTGTAATCTCAATCTACAATTTAGTCTCTACGGCGTGACACCACAATGAGATCTCGCACCACTTCAAAATCTTCCTAGGGCATCCATCCTCTGGTTCGGCCTATGGAAAAAGTTTTCTTTCCAATTCGGCCACGGAGCAAAAACTGTTGGCCACCCCTGACCTAACCTATAGATTCATAACGCTTCTCCTTTTTCAGCTTGTATAAATTCCAGTAGAAACTGTGTATAGTTTAGAGCAAAGTTTAAAATTAATTTGTCATTGTTTTAACTACCAGTCGACTTTGGAAGTGGCGAGCCATTAACAATTATCAACTTCCCTTTAAGTACACCTGCACTTAATATTTTAAATATTTTACGCGTTAAAAATTAACGATTCGATTTAATTTTTTAAACATAAGTTTTAAAATATAAAATAAATTTCTCATATAAAGCAAACTTTTCCCTTAAAATACTTGTTAATGTACAATTAAACAATGGAAACTCCAATAACGTCCACCTGTAAACGACGGCCATTTTTTATGTTCTCGCAGTCCGTTTTTCAGAGGTTTGACTGTATCAAGTCGTAAATTTCTCTCTTTAAATTGTAATTAAAAGTCTGGAAACGTATTAAAATATTTTAAATAATAATAATTTATAATTTAAAAAAAACTTAAATATTCGCTATCAGGTGGCGCTACCAACACACACCATTATAATAACACTTAATTAGTATTTTAATGGAAAAATTAATGAAATAATAAAGATTTTTTCATAAAATATTTTGATTTATATTAAAGTATTGATAATTTTATATATAGCATTCTAAAATATTGTATAGAAGTCGAGTAAAGTGGTTTATAATGTGACGACACTAGTGAAGGTTACGTTAGTCGATTACTGAGGTGCCTGTGTCGAACAATACCCACTTGTCATCGTAGGTGTAGATTCTACCCTGACCAAATGATGATAAGTGGGGATGATCTACATGATTATCATCCACACTAACCCGGGTATTAACGACTATCCCGTGGTTAGTTTATCTGACTATCGATGACCATTTTTTACACAAATAAAAAGTAGTTACGCGTATTATAAAGTCTCATTGGTAAGACACAGCGCGTTCAGAGCAGGTCGAACGCCGTGTGATGTCATACTTCCTGTTTTCTCGAACGCTTCAGGAATTTTCTTAACTGAACAATACGGAAATGTCTATTGTAACGTAAATGAGACCAATAACAGCGTATTAGGAAAACGCTCAAGCATAATACGGTTTACTGACTTTTCGGCCACCCTGATCGTTAGAAGATTACAACATCACTAGTGTTTGACAATGGTTGACTATTTTAATGAATAATAACTTTATTTTCTTTTGTACTTCGATTCTACAGCTGTCTGTGACAAATATACACAATAGTGAGTGCGTGTTTCAAAGTCTATATTTCGTTGTAGTAGGTGTAATAAAATTGGAGAGTGGGGAAAAATAAAATGCTCGAATGTAAAGTTCGTTGACACCAATCGAAAAGTGCAGCCTGAATATTAAATAGTCGCGTGTTTCGATATTGTTAATTCAGAACAACAATTATAGATAATTACTGATCAAAATAGAGAAGAACGTCTAAACAAAAAGCGGGTGCTCACAGACCTTTTATTTCTGTTTTTCGTTATCGCATGTCACGTGTTTTACATTACACGTGTCAGTATCTGGTAGACAAAGACAAAAACCAGATTTAGATTTGTTTGTTTCCGTAAGCTATAACATATAATAAACTAACAATACATGCAGCTTCTTTTGTAGACATCAAAAATCCATTAACGAAGTAGAAAATATAAATATAAATCAAACTGTAAAAAAAGTATTGTATAATATGGTTTAATTTTGTATATTTACGATCTGTTATTTGTATTTCGTTAATGATTTTGTTTTATGTTTGTATTTATGGGCATGTTAAACAGGCGTAGCCACCATTTTTCTTTCACGGCATAATTTGAAATACTGTATTTGTAAAACTAAGAGGCTTTTACCCCGTCCACTAAAGGTAATAAATTTAAAAGTGTAGGCCTCGAGCTGTAGGCCCTTCGTGGTGCATTTCAGCCTTTTTTAACAGTGGCACCCTCAACTTGGTGATTTTTTCTTGTGGCACTACTACTTTATCAATATAGAGTAATTGAGCTTTTCATATTTTATACAGTATTTAATAAACATAAGGGGTATTTTAGTGCTACTCAGCACTATTTTGCGGCGATTGAAAATCACCGCCCTAAGCTATAGCTTTGTTTAACCTATTACGAGTCCGGCTCCCGATAGCACTTTATCAGACTCCAAATTCAATGTCTGCAAGTCTTCTTTAAATGACTCCACGTGTCATCGAATGAGAGCCAGTGAATCTCGATGAATTCTGAATGGAAGGAAGACTCGAGAGTCATTGTATCTCGCGGCTTTAATACTTTAATGAAAGTGGACCCACCAGAAGATGCCTTCTAGTGCCACAGGGCGAAAAGAGTTTTTAACAAATGTCGAGTGTTTTTGAAGTGTTTGAAGTTTATCAGCAGGTGATTTTTCTTAGCATAAACGATCACAGAACTAATTTTTTTTGATAGTTTAACATTTTAATGAGGATAAAAAGGCGTGGTCTATGATTTATTTCCTCTTTGTAGATAAATCAGCAAAGGAGGAAAAATGAGTTATTATCTGTCTATATTTAGAAAATTTCTTTTTTGTCATTTATTTCGTTATTATTATTTTATAAAATTCAAATTTACCAGAATGAAGACGTCATAAATGAGTAATATCTAGTTATACTATTGTTATGGTTTTTCCAAACTGGGAATTTTTTTAATATTAAAATGAAATAATTTAATGGTATAATATATATCATATAATGTCTTTAGATGAATTATAAAAGGTTGGGTGTTCTAATCTAACGGTTAAGGCGTCAATCTAGCGCTCTGGAAAACCCGGAAATGAGCCTGCAATTCCGGGAATTTTTTTTATCAGTAAGCGTTTTTCTATAGTTAAAATGTGCGAGAAAACACAAAATATAAATTACCTTTCCAAATTAATTAGGCGTTATTGAATCATCGAAATTGATAGTATCAAGCTGTGTTATGTGGGAGAGCAAAAAGAATGAGTTCAGTGTGTCACGTCATGTGAATGATCTTACTGAACAAAATACAGGAGGGATTATGATCCAGGAGGAATTCTTCCTATGTGAAAAGATTTCCTAGTTAGGTCTTAGACACGTGAAATAAAACCCAGAAAGCGGGTTCGCATCTGACCACGTGGTAAGTATAGTACATGGGTCAGGTGCGAACCCGCTACCTGTGCCATTAGTTTATCCATTCGGCCACTATTAGGAAGGTTTGTTCCGAAGTGTTGAGCCTCTTTCCTTACCAGCCCCATTCTGTGACCTCCTCCAAATCCAAGATAGAAGTGAAAGACTTTAATATCTGGAGAAGTGAAAAAAGTATTAAAAAAGACCCGAAGAAAATAATACAGAGAATTAAGTATTAAGAATAAAAGAATATTCCTCTAGTCCATATCGTAATTTTCTTATTGAATATTTTAGCGAGAATAAGATATTACGTCGTAACACAGTAAAGAGAACAATTTCAAACCAGTGTTATCGATTGTTAGCTTCGTCGTCAGTCAGTGGTGCCGATAGCTACTGATTATCCTTATTAATTGGATAATGATGGTGCTTTCGGAAAATATTGACAAAGAGATCCATCCGGGAGGCTTTTACTTCAAAATATGAGTATGTCACGTGATTGATTTGACCAAGTAATTAGAGAATAAAATAGGAAAATTTTCGTTCAAAAGAAATAATAATATATTTTGTGGAATTTAAGTGTTTTAGGTTTTTTATAGGCCCTATTTAATGTGTAGAATTAACATCGAATGGACGAGAGATTGTTTTTCTTTCTTTCAACAATATCAACAAATAAACAATTAGATTTATACCCGTATAATTAATGTCATTTGGTAATACTAACAGCGAAACAATAGAAACGCATGACAGCGCAATTATTAGGATTGACAGAATAATGCAACTCAACACAGGTGATCTGTCAAGGATTCTCCTCTCGGTAGGAATTTCTATGGGAAACTGACCCCCTACTTAGGTGTATATATGTGAAGAAAACCCGGAAAACTCCAAGTGGCCGGCCCGTTGGTCAGGTGCGAATTAGCAACTAACTACATTTTATCCACTCGGCCACTGGTGTGTACACGTCACTATTTTCAACACAAACCGCAAAATGATTTTGAAAAAAGTTCATTGTATGACGTTTTTTGAAAATCATTTCACGTTTATTTCACTTTTATTTTTAGTTACTTTCAGAAATTTATGATCGTTTCTAAAGTTTCCAAGCAACAATTACAATGCAAGATGTAAATATTTTAAAAATATGTTGTAGAAATTTGTAATTTTCGTTAATTTTCCGGTCATCGAGAGTAGCTTTAAAAATCAGATTAATAATTATAATTTTTCACTTATATTTTTATTTGCGTGACCTTAATATTGCATTAATTTATTAAAATTACGAGAAAAATTACATTATGTTTAGCGAAATTCGTACTAATAAGTATCGATTTTCACGAAAAATGTTAAGTTGTGAAGTTTTTTTTCCTTTGCTAGTTATAATCATACTTACGTTACAAAATGATAGTGATCCATTAATTTCACGCTTACGTACTTCATTCATAACCGTGCATTTTAAATAATTAGCGGACATTTTGAACACGTATACAATAGTACTGTCAGTGGAATAACAATTAGAGATTTCTGACAGCATGTTCATCGTAATTACTGAATTAAACATCTACAGTTTTCTAATTGTTTCGTGTTTCTCTCTCGTAACAATTAAAAAAATTGTTACTTTTGTACGTCAGAAAAAGGAGAAAAATACACACGTGAATATAAATTCGACCCTTACTGATTACTGTAAATTGATAATGTTTTGCAATAAAATTAATATAATATCTAAGGAGGAATAACTAAAATTGCTTCGAATCGAAGTAAAAATAGAGAAATTTTAAATGATATTTACATTAAATAATCAGCAGAAATATTAACAAATATAAACCACTTGAAAGGTCACGAGGTCATTCGCTGATTATAGATCATTTGCAAGAAACTAAACGAGTGTTGATTGCTTAAATGTCTATCTGATAACTCATTGCAATCTATGAACTTGTTGTAGATCTGATGCAATAAACAATTTTAATTTGTTTATTCGATTAAATTTATAAAATAATTCGAAAATTATATTTAAATCCCATTTTAATTGTCATTAGGGGTTTCTAATTGAGTATAACGTCAGCATTTTGATCAATGTTTCTCTTCCTTTAAGTGCATACGTATGCACTTTTTCGAATTATAAGAGTTTAAAAATCAGATTTATATAATATAAAATCAGCAAGTCAAAATTTTGTATTTATGTTATTTATGTACAGTACTGTACATTGATCGGGAAAATTCGTAGTGTCTGCTTAAATAAGCATTTTAAGTTGTTAATATAACAAAATTTAATGATGTAAAGGATATTNGATGTTTTTTTTTTACTTTTTCAGTTGTTTTATATAACAGAAGGAAAGTATGGAGATCAATCAGAAACTGATGCCCTCAAGACTTTTACATTTTTGAATTTAGGACACCTCGCAACGTCGAGAAATGAAACAAATTTTGGGGCAATTTCTGTATATGTTAGTGTTTGTAGGTGTGTGTGGGGCATGATTTTGTTCACCCTTTTTCAAGATTAATATCGCCTGTGTTTTTGTCGAGAATTTCTGAAATTTTGCAGGAAAGTTTGTTTATTAGATGAATTGATGCTATTAAATTTTAGTGACTAAACGTTGAGAAGATGAGAAGATGGGGATCGTGTGTTTCTTCAGTAGGATCAGACTTGATGATGATTTTACTCGTTATTAGGATTGACAGTAGTTTAGAATCTAGCTCTTACTTTCAAAAATAAGCATTTTAAGTTGTTAATATAACAAAATTTAATGATGTAAAGGATATTTTAATTTTGATAAACTTGCAAGCAAAGTTTTGTTAATCAGTAATTAATAAATACTGTATATCATTTCTAATGCAAAATACATTAATTAATTTCTTAGTTAACAGTTAATTAAGGTAACTGTCAGTTAATGCGACTGCTAATTACGTTGTGCCCCTATTTAAATGAAGCAATCAAATATCTCAGTTGTACAGATCAGTGAATTTTAGTTAAGGTCACGTAGAGGTCAATCTTATGGAATTACAGCTGAAAAAAAATTTTTTTCAAACGGAAATCCTACTTACCGTATTTCTGAGTTTACCATGTTAAAATACGCAAAAAATCATGCTAAAAAATATGTCATGTTGATATGTTTTATGATTACAAAAGACATTGAAGCATTTTTTATTGTTTTGACTTATTTAATTAATTTTTAATTGCTGGACTGGAACGAAAAGCTCGACGGGAATTATTGTATGGAGAAAGTCACAAAATGCAAAGCATCGACGTCTGCATAATAAATAGTAGTCTAATCGGGTCATGGCCGTTTCGGCAATGATACATAAGGAGACGAAGCTAGTATTTGAAAAATAAAACACGACTTGGGAATGCCTTGATCAATCGTCCATCAGATTTTGAGAGCAACCCATTGCCATTCATGCTAACGTAAACCCGATAGTCGCAATTTGTTAGTGGGAGCTGCAACAAACAATTCTATAGTCCAGTTTCTTCATTAGTGTATTTCTGTGGCGATGAAGAAACGTTTTACAGCAATGCAACTATAAATTGCCATGATTGTGATTAGCGATTACATGAAAATCTCTAATGGATACGCCAGATACACGTGAAACAGTAAAAGGTTTGATGCGACGTTATGAATGAACAACTCATTGGTCCATACTTTTTTAAAAGCATTTTGATGGATCGTACAGTAGATATCTAAAAGTTGCTGTAAAATGAATTGTCGTTGTTGCTAAAAAATACCAACTTAAATGTTAAAGCAATGATATGGCACTGGCATATTGGTACACCATCGCATTATTGGGAATGTCAAAATTCACTTTGACCGAATCTTTCCACATTGCTGACTAGTGGCCGACGTGTCTAATACCTAAGTAGGGACCAATTTTTTTACGAATAATCCTCCCAGGAGGCACCCATCCTGGTAGACCGTTCATTGAAATGATGGAAAAGACAGACCGCATTGCATGGTCTTTTTTCATCAATCCAAATCGCTGATTAGTCAAGAAGGTCCTGTTTAGTAGCCTGCGAAATTTCCTGACCTAACACTACTCGATTTCGTCTTTGAGGTTACATTAAACCTTCATTAGATATAATTTAGGTATAATGTTAGCAGTACATTACTAATAGAAAAACCATCGTTTATATGTGAATGTGAATTCTTTATAACTTCTGTAATCTTTGTCCGATTCAGGTGAAATTTTGTTTTGTTGTTTTTTTATTCTACAACAGATAGTATAAACTAATTAATTAGTTATACTAAAAGCGCCTAAAGCCTATCAACATGGCGTAATTTTAACGTATTAAATTCAGAAGTAGATGTTTTCATTTTAATAAAACTACATTTTCTGCTATATCTCGAAAAGATTGACCTCTGCGTGACCTTTATAAGTCTTAATTATCAGTCATGTGATTACTAAGAGGGCTTTTAGCAAACCTATTACGGGCTCGGTCAGGCCCACAGTAGGCAAAGGGCACGACATATCCGGACAGACTACCCCGAAAAATTGGTGAAAGAAAAAAATATAAAATATTCGTTATAAAAATTAAAAAATAGGAAAAGTTGATTCTGCTAGAGACAATTTCGGTGGAAGGATACGACTAGCGTTTTCTATTGACAATACACATTGTCAATATATATTTTCTATTGTAAGGACTTTAAACTTGTCACACTTTTATGTAACGCAAACAATACAATCCTCGAAAGAAAATTGCTAGAATGTATGCGAGCGAAGAATGCCTGTCTTTTCCTTGTATAAAGACACACACCAGAAGATATAAATTCGATTCCACTCTCCTGCGACGTAATATAAAACCAAGAGAGAAGATTTTTTTCTTTAAGAACAAATAAAATCGAATGAAAGAATTGTTCCTTATTTGCATACTTCAAACACAAAGAATTTCTAAGCTTTTTTTCTAATTTTCTTTTATTCCAGTTTATCGGAAAAGACAATTTTTCTGTTTCTAACTCTGAATTTCAAATATAATCGAACCTCTGAACACGACCAATGACGGGAGAATAAACTAGCAATTGTTTGAGGGTTATTTTATATGAATTATTGTTAAAAAAAAATAAAGGTTCCTGATAAAATGGTTCGACAGTGGATAAAAATCTAAAAATTTCAATGAAAAATTACGAAAATGTAGATTAAATCTGGCATTTAGTGTTAAGCTTTTTACAGTCTTCACGCTTATGTTTATTAAAATGGCATTAATACCTGTGAAAAGGTTACACTGTTCATTAAAAAAACTCACAAAAGTGAAATGAATCGAAGAGGAAATATACAGTATATTACATAAAAGAGTTACCACTGGCAAGCCTTTTATAAAGACTTTAATCTTTATGAAAGGCTTGCCAGTGGCTGAGTGGGTAAAAGGAGAGTAGTGGGTTCACGCCTCGCCAAACAGGCTGGCCACGCGGAGGTTTTCAGGTTTTTCTTTGCATTTATAAGACCTAAATAAGGACCAGTTTCCCATAGAATGTCCTCCAGGGAGGCAGATCGCCCGACGGTTACGTTGCCGTATACAAAGAAGCAAACAAACAATAGAAAATTTTCAAAAATATCCAAATCCTCCCGGATATTTCGACTAGAGAACTTGTTTAAAGGTGAAAGATCTGACATTGATGTATATTTATTAACATTTTACGTATTGTTTTAGTTAGATTGTACGCTTAATTTCCCGACGTAACAGAGATAATTGATGTATCCATTTTATCATTATTATTACGTATTATTTTGAAAATTATGGGGTGGTAAATGAAGCGATAAAAATGTAATCATGGCTTATAATTTTATTAATAGAAAAATCAATAAAGCAGACTACATTTTAAGTTAATTTTATATAATTTATGCTGCTCTGTAAGGCGGAGATACGATTTAAAACGATAGTCATTTCTCATCCTTACTGAGTGGATCCGTTACAGATCAATCCATCTCACAATAAACACGATTGTACGTAGTTAACTAACTTAAATTCAGCGTCAAATCAAGGAAATTTCGGAAAAACTTACGTTTCGAGTCTTTCAAAAGGGCTAGTTAGTTTGATGTGATGTGACGACGCGACACGTGGGCGATATGTCAAGTAGGGGTACCTCTAAAAAGAACTTTCTATGAGAAATTGGCCCTATTTAGGCGAAGAAAACCCAGTAAAGTTTATGCAGGCACCCAGTTACAGGTGTTCAATGGTTTTATCCACTGGATCAGTGGTGGTGGGTGCCTTTCAAAAAGAAATTTGTTTGTTACCATTACCGCAGGAACCTCTCGGAGAAACAAATTTTACTGTGTTCGCATTGTTTACTATACACTTATTTATTAACATTCTGTCGGATCCGGGCCCTAAGCAATTGCTTAGTTTGCTTAGGGCCATGCCTAAATGAGCAAATGTTTGGCGTTAAACAATCAATCAAGCAAAAATTTAAAGCGAAAGGCGTGCTTTAAGACATCATACGGACTTGTAAAATTCAAAATATCATATTTTGGATGAATTCGAAAAAATTCGCATCTGGAAATTGTCCATTTAAAAATAATTTTGGAAGTTCTACGTTGGCATTTAGTGAAAAGTATTACAAAATTCTCAAAGAATTTTGGCATTTTTCCTCGAAAATTTTCTGGTAAACGTTCTTCTTCATGAGTACATTAAAATTAATTTTAAAAATGAGAATCTTCATTATCTAAATTCTCAAATTTAGATAATGAAGATTCTATGGACCACTCGAGATGATTTTTATTGTTCGAAAAATTTTTTAAATGTACAGTACTTACATATTGGAAATAAGAACACAAATATTATAAATACTGTACTTAACACCTAAATAGGGGCCAGTTTCTCGTAGAAACTCGTTTCGGGAGGGACCACTCTCACCTAACCTGTTCTAACAACGCCCTGTGTTACGGTGCTCGTATGCGTAAATTTTAACGATTAATAAAGAAATAAATATACAAAATTGTTATATATTCTAGTAAAATATATGTAAACAGACAGACGTACACTTAAAACTTCTATATATTTGCCAGTTGGCCGTGTCTACTTTTCTGAATTCGTTTGGCAAAGTTCGTGTTGTCACACAAGCCGCTATTGGCAAACGTAAATTTTATTGTCGGCACGAACTTCTCATCCCTTTATTCTCTTCCTGCATCTCTAACAAGTAGGAAAATAGATCAAGAAAGTGCTGAAACTTCTGTTTTGAAGTCATATCGAGTTTCTTTAGAGAAGAAAATAGAAAATAGAGAAGACATAAATTATAGTTTCTATTCAAAATGGCGGCATAAAATATGACGGAAAAATTATTAAATGAAGAATAAATTCTGTGTATATTCATTGCCACGAGTTAGTAAAAAAAGAGAAAAATCAATTAAATGACTTTTTTTTAAAAAAAGAATTTAAACGGTTATTGTAATTATGTTTTTTTCGGTTTTAAAGTAACTTCTCTTGAATTTTTCTGGGTCAAATAGGCCTATATTTAAAAATGATTATTTTTTAAGCATTTAATATGCAAAATTTATTTAATTCGTATTTAATCGTAGATTTTTAAATAATTGAATAAATTCCTATATTGTTTTTTTTTACATTTAATTTTGAGAGGGAGAAAAATTTACAAACTTAATTAATTGATTGGAAAATTGCTTTAATTTTTTCATTAAAGCAAAATTAAATTAAAAAAAAATTAATTACATTTTTTAGTTAGGAAATTTAATCAAAAACTTTATTGTTTTTAATTCGTTCAATGAATAAGTAAAATTCTTTGAAACGACAATGATTGCTTTTCTTAATTCGTGTTTATCACGGAATGGTTTCGCCCTTTTGTATGCAGAGATCATAGATGACCTTTGACATCCAGTGTGAAGAAATATGGCTTGAATTGAGCGTTGGCCAGGATAGATAGAAGATAATTAAAGCAATAATTATAGCAGAATAAGAGATATTCCTCACCAGTCTCCACTATAGACCCGGCAAAATCCGTGAGAAATTGAAGATCCCATAGCTTAGTGTATTCTGCAAATTGAAGACCCCAAAGTTTAGTACATTCTTAGTGCCCACTCTTCTAAATTTGACAGCAATACCTACCTTCGTTCATGGAAATTTGGTTACTAGCAGACAGCAAACGTGAAGGTGAGCAATCATTCAATAAGGAGCTAACAGGAGTAGTGATCTAAAGGTTACAGTTAGTACCCGGAGAGACTAAGATGTCTGACCTTAAATACTGTATCAATAGAGAAATTTAAATAGAGAGAAATGTCTATTCAAAACAGGACACAAATTAAAATTTACAGATGGTAATTTTCTCTTCCTATCTTTTATACTGATTAAAGAATGAATGTAGCAATAATTCAATACTCCCGATTGCTTATTACATATTCCATTCATCAAGTAGAAAGACTAAGAATAATTTCAACACTCTACATTAGCTCTTTGAGTAGTTTTTATGCCATTAAGTGCTATTATATCATTGGAGCTGTCTCCATAAATTTATGGTGAACATAATTTTCATTAAAATAATGAAATATCCAGCAAACGAATCGATAAATCTCTCCCACAACGAGCAAAAAGTAAGATTATTTGCATATTATCGCGTTTAGATAAATTTTTGAATTATACACAGCAGTCTGGTGGCCCGTGTAATACATTAATGAAGTGTTTAGTATAGTATTGCTGTGTATATTATCAATGACGTCAACGCCTTTATTACAGAAACTAGCGATTTAATCAACAGTGTTAATTATCTCGTATCGAAAACAATAACCGGGTGAACTCTACCAAGCGGAACAAACTTTCACTTAGATGCTTTTACATTAATGACCCTACGTGCAGTGTCACTCAGCCATTTTTTTATGCTTTTTTAATGTTCAAACAGAGAGTATCGAAAGTATCCCATTGAGAAAGGTCGACGATCATAAAAAGAACACGTGATATCGCGAATAACTTACGCCATACGGAAGGTATTGTTTATATAATTCAATAAATAACATAAGTAATCTACAGATAAGCAATCGATAGTTATCACTAATATGAAATATGACGTGATAAGTCACCTTATCTGTGACGTGACGTGACGTGACGTGAGGGTACAATTTAACATTGCGCCTCTAATGACTTATTTCCTGCTAACAATTCGAATAAATTACGCTTAAAAAATGAATTTTCTTGAATATTTCTTAACGAACCGAAGCTAAATTTTTTTTTATATATTGTTTTAACACGAGTCGAAGGTACAAAAAAAAAAAGTTATTGATCGGAAGGTAAAAAGTATGACGAAGGTAAATGAAAGTAAAAGTGAAAGAGAAGAAAATCATCCGTTTTCGCTTTTACTTTTTATTGAAAATGCATTAATCTAGTTTCGGTGTAACGGTTATTTGAACCTTTTGTATCTTGGTTTGGCTTTTATAAACGTTACGCTTAAAAACGTTACTTTATAATGTCTATTCAAAACAGGACACAAATTAAAATTTACAAATTAAAATTAAATTACCGTTAAAGCATAAATGTTACTTTATAGTTTACATTATTCGATATTTAAGACGTTTAACGTTAATACATTAAAACCTTTACAATCTGAACAGCCTATACCTAAATATGTCCTGTTTAGAGAGGTGCTACAGTTTAAGAGGAAGAAGAAAACCATAAAGACAAAACTACTTCTATAGGCAATTTTAATAACTAATACACTTGATACGAGCTTTTAAAATACTTTATTGGGCTTCATTATGTTAAATTGCAGACCTGTAGATTCCTATTGTTGCGGACAGACGGACGACACGTCCTATAGTGTCATGCTTGAGAGATTTTGCTGTAATTAAATAATATATTTAATTTTGAAATTGTAAATGATTATTTATACATGTATAAATAATCTGTCGATCCTAATTAAAATTGGTCGTGCTGCGATTGTGTAATTATCGTGTTCGCATATACCGTCGAGAATGCTGATACAGGTATTTAGACTAATAAAATTTAATACATTAAAACAAAATTTTGTGTTTATTTTTCTATTCTGTTCTTCATTATTATTTAATTAATTATATAATTATAAAGCATTAGGTCTACACATTGCCGTCTCGAGGGGGGTGCCACGTTTACAGTTTGCCTGTTGCTCCAGAAGTCCTAATGCTTGACTCGATTACAAATAATAATTTTCCACGTTTCTCTTACATTCAGTGTACTTTAAAAAGTCTTCAAGCAAACTTTATTCGAAGCCTTTACAGTTTCCTACAAAAATTTCACCCGAAACACAGAAATTTAGAGGTAAATAAAAGCGCTTAATGAGAGGAGAGTGTACTTTAATTACGCTCTTGCTAAATACACAATTAAGCCTCGTTATTTACCTCTAAATTTCTACGCGATATCTCAAATCTTGTGAAATAATAACGGCAATTGTGTGTGGACTTACAGAGCGGTTCAAAAGTAAGTTAACCGGTCCTTAACTGCTTAATTAGGATGTGTGTAATTAAAGCACTCGCTTCTCATTACAGACTTTATAAATACGTTTAACTATCGATTCATTCTCGAACTTCACTTTATTAAATTTTATACAAGATCGAGGGGTGTGGTGTTATTTTAATATATTATTTTCATCCGTCTTTCCATGAAAGCGACTAAATTATGTATCCAGTAAGTACATTTACATTTTCGCATTATATTACTGGTTTTTGTTACATTTTATTTTAGTTTTATTTTTTTATTTTTTAATCGATTGATTTTTATATTCTTTCCAGAAATCCACACCGATTTTAGCTCGCAAATTACTGTAATTTCAACGCATTTTCAGATAATGATAATAATTCGTCATTCGATTTTGTTTAGGTAAAAAAAAAAAATAAAGATTTAATACGCGAAATTATCTACAATTTTATTTAGTACAATTCAATAAAGCTCACTCTTGAATAAGTAAATGTCTCACTTAAATATTTCGAATATATTACTTTATTACGGCCCGAAAGTCAGTTAACACCGTCAATTGTTCGGTTAACTAACTTTTGAACCATCCTTTGTAATGTCTATTATGTGAACGTATACGTTATATTGCACGTGTTTGTTATCTTGTAAGTGCTTATACGTGTTATACGTACGTATATATATCTTCACATTTTATTATTTTATAATGTTTAGTCGCAATTTAAAATATAATATATATAGGCCTATATAAAATTTATTTAATTAAGAATAATTTTTAAAAACTAGAAGGAAAAAAAAAATCATTAACCACGCCTCTAAGTTTTTCTTCGACAGAATATCGCAACACAAAATGTCGTAACGGATGACACACCCAAGATAATGACATCAAAATCTCTATACTTCCAAGTTTATTTTCGAAATAAAATTTTAGAAATTAAAAATGAATCTTCTTTACTTATCGATCAAGTAACAACAACATTCCTTTAATAACTGTCTTTTGTAACCATTTTCTCAATAATAATAGTAGCAGTATCATTGTCCGTTTCACGGTTTGATATTACAAAAATATTATATATAGTCTACAAGAAAAGTTATATTTTCAAGAATTTACGGTCAGTTGAACAATTTTCCTGTTAGAATCTTCTAGTATTTTTATATAGGCAAAAAAAAATCAATATGTTCCACTATAAGCATCTACAGTTTGCATTATTGTTGGAAAAAGGGATACTCCATTCTTCTAACAAAATAGCAGACTCTGTGAAGAGCTTACGACCGTTTTATCCCTTTCATTTCGACCTTAATAACAGTAAAGTAAAATTCTATTTATAGGAAAAGTGTCTTGAGAAACTAATAAAAACGTCACGTGTAGGATTATCGGTGTCGTGTGGTTACGCCGAATGGTTTGTTATATAATTTATAGCTATCGTTAATTTATTTTCTGTATTTAAATTAATATTTCTTACATTTTTCTGTTAATTTATCTATGTTTTAAGTGATGCCATGTGTATAATGGTTTTGATGTAAATATATTACATAACAGATAATGAGGCATTAAACAATTGCCCTTACGTATGTGTAATTGGATATTAAATATATGCTACTGTACTGTACTGTACATGCTACTGTGTGAATTTTTTAGTTTAAATATGTAAACCATACACATTATATGTAAATTATCGTTACTCCATAGAGGTAACCACTTCCAAAACGGTTTACATTAGCGAAGTTCGGTTTTCTAACAATACACAAAAGTAGATTCATTCGTTAGTTGTGGATCTGATTGGTGAAGGATTGATATATAGTGTAAGTTCGTTAATCCGACACCTTCTGATCTATTTATTTAATGCAAGCCAACCAGAGCGCACCCAGTGGCGCGCTATCCTATGGACAAAAGGGGCAATTGTCTGGGTCCCCACCAACAGGAGGCCCCGAGTTCTTTTATTAAAAAAAAATATATTTCTCTCAAAAAATTCCCTGGAAGAAAAAATATCTGAAGTCAACACTGTACGTGAGGCCCAGTAATTCGAATTCGCATGGGCCTCTTGAAGCCGTAACGCATCACTAAGCGCACCTAAAAACAGATTTCTATACTCGATTCTTGTGTAGTTCATGTAAATTGTATACATACAGCACGTGTCTAGAATATATGCACTTGAATTATGTGAATGTTTATTATTAAAGTATAACCGTGCACTGTACCGTTTTCAGACTGATTAAACAAATCGGAAATAGCACATGCGCTGGTACAAAATGTACACAAAAAATCCAGTAACCCCGCACCATTCTAGTCCCGTGGGTGCCGGATTAACGAACTTCTATCGCAAATAAATTTACTCGATAAAAATAGCAAGGGAAATCAAAAATATTTCTCATGAGATAAAATCGAGGAGCGATAACCTTGTATTATAAACATGTTCGCCCATTTCTTTGCAAAGTTTACTGCCTATAGAATATTAAAATATTCGATTTCGTTGATATTTTTGGAGGGTGTGTCATGACCAAAGCAGGCGTGTCGATCGGGCACGCATTCTAACGTTCGACTTTTACAATTTTCACACAAAACAACGTTTGTTTCTCCTGTTCAAACGATGATAATACACGAATCACGTCATTGACAGTACATATTTTCGATAGAATACGTCCTACCTTTTTCATTGATTCGTTTCTTGTGCACACGTCATAATGGCACGTATCAAATATAAACTGTTGCCAGGTCACGTCGATTTTGATTTAATAGAAACGTTATCAACAGCGTGTAAACACATGCTTCGTTTCTCTCGCATAATTACTTTCTTTCATAACTTAATCGCATCGTTAAATATAATATAAAAATTTACTTTATTATTTATTATAATTTCAAAATTCACAAAAACTATAAACTATAGCGCCGAGTGGTACTGCAGCAAAACTCCCATTTGCTCTGCGTGTTATACACAATAAACTCGCCTGTGTATTAAAAATAGTATCTCTAATGATTGTAAAAAAAGCTTATTTTTATTGTTAAAAATAATTAAAAACGGTATTCTGCACGAGTCTGATTTATTATTGGATAATAAATATTTCACACAACGGCTCGACTTGGTGAAATAATTATGAATATAATCAATTGATGAGGTTTTTAAATATTAACACCGTGTTTTTCTGACTTTCTTCTCGGCATATTTCTAAGAATTTATTCTCTATTTCTTTAAGTCTTTGCGTCTTCTCTGCATCAATTATTAATTTTCTGATTATCTAACCTTTTCAATAATCTCACTCAATCCTCCCTCTTCGACAAAACACTGTTAATAATTTATTTTAATACATAAATACCGTACCGTACGTACAAATGCAGGATAGCCCGAAATTCAGTTAACCGAGTTATGTGAAAATCATTCAGCAAAATGTTTGAGTAAGGCTGAAATTTAATTTCTACAGTGGTTAACCGACTTTTGCGCCACCAAAACAGTGGGGTAACTAGGGGGTGATTAGGGAGATTGATGTATAATTCGAATGAAGAAAAATTAAATGTAATATAAAGTTCTGTTTATGTTTCATTGCTAAAGCCTTTGGGGATCCAATACTCACATCACCTCCATAAGTACACCACAGGTACAAAATTATAATAGTGTATACATTTTCCTAAGTTTATAATGAATTATTAATTCCAGTTACGGACCTCAAACCTGTTAACGACGGCCACCGAGGGGAATATTAAAAAGTGTCCATTTTTTCCGGGTTATTTCGTAAACACTGTAAAGACGGTCGCCGTTTACAGGTAGTGATTGTTGGAAGTTGGAGTGTTAGAAAGGTGTATAGAAAATACTAACGCATGGCTCCATCTGTTGATACAAAATGTATCAATTTTCACAATAAAGGGGACAAAATTTCGGGCAATACCTTTTGATTCTATTTACACTTCATGTACAGTAACGGGTTAATATGTTTTTGAATAAATAAGCAAAATAAAACAAAACAATTGGCACAGAGAAACATAAAAAGACGATTTCGCTTGTCACATGGCAAATTCGTTATCTGTCACTTGTAACTCTACCAAGCTGTCATTTCACAAAAGAAAATATGAGTTAATATTGAGGTATATATTGGCTCGAGATACTGACGAACCTCGGTATAACTTCCTCCTATATAATGTCACTCTTGCAAAGTGCCAATGAATACTCCCGAACGGAGCTTCTTCGTAAATACTAAATAAACAACTCCTTTATTATGCGTGAATTATTAAATTTTACGGTTTTGCTCGTGGTTAACACCAAATCACATGATTTGGTGTTAGTGTCATACTCGATTTCAAAGAGGAAAATACGATGATGCTAAAGATTTTTTATGGTTTAGAGAGCTATTTTAATTAACCGTGTTTTTCTAATTTTCCGTGCACAAATTAGCACGGATAATCGGGAGTTGGGTGTAATTCAAATTTTGCCCTTTTCGGAAAAATTTGTCCTTCGTTTATAATTTTTACTTGGCAAGCCTGATTCGTAGAGGGAGGAAGGGGAATAACCAGGAATTTACAATAAAAACATAGAAAAATCTGAGAATATTTTACAAACAATAGTTTAAATTAATAAAGATAAATAAATCAAGTATTGGATTGACAAAAAAATGCAAGGCAACACTCGGTGGAGGGGATGAAGTTCTACAGAAAACTGGCTCCTATTTATGTGCTAGACACGTGTAGAAACTCGGAAAATTTAACGCAAACAATGCTTTGATGTGTTGCAACCACCGATTCCTTATTGTGTAGAAAAGTAATTTTATATACAGATCTCTTCCCAATGCCTCTTACGTTGGTAGATGGATACATTACAGGAGACAGCCTTCCACTTCTTTGAAGGAACCGGATTCGAATCTGGAAAGGTAGAAAAACACCCTTCCAGATTCGATTCCAGTTCCTCCAAAGCAGTGTGGAATTTTATCGGAAATGATTGTTTTCCGGATTCCTTCACCATCCGGATACCTCATTGTGGCCTGATAGAACCCATAATTGCCTTGCTAAAATGGCCCTCTGGAAACAGTTATAGAATTGTTGATAGAGTTTTCACGACTGCATAAAAGTAAGAGAAATTTTTTATTGGATATTAAATTGTTAATTTTCTTGAATGTTTTATTAATTTGAAATTTCATTCCAGTTAATGAAATATTCAAGAAAATTAGCAATTGAATATTCAGTAAGAAAATTCAATTCATTTTACTTTATTTTTTTATGTTAAAAAGTAAGTTTAATATTTAATAACGAATTTAGGAAATTTATTGAAGTTTTTGAAAGATTTAAACGTCGTGGTAAATTTTAAGTTAACTTCGACTTATCGATTCTTATTCTAGGAATATTTCAATTAATGATCTTCTAAGATTAGATTTGTGTCATCAAATAACGTAGAACTGTAGAATAGAAGTAAATTTTCGTTATTCTTTTAATTAATAAACGATTGTTAATGCAGTAGGAACAAATATCAATGTAATAGGAACAACAATAATGGTTATTCCTGGACGCAACTTCTTCCAATAAAAGAAACACCTAATCAATAAATAACACTTGAGACAATCTCAAACTTTTCAAGTTTGTCTTTTTTTTCTGCTCGTCACAGATTTGCTTTTTTGATGTCCCACTGGAATTTTATTACTAATAATAAATAATTTGAAGCAATTTTATTGGTTTAACGGAAGGAGATATAACGAGCATCTCCCAATGATCCATCATTTTCGCCTTCAAAGAGTTGCATTATAAAATTTTAGAAATAATTAATACACGAACTTCTTACTATTTATAAATTAATATCGAACTTACCACCTAAATAGCGAATGTCTATTGTATCTATAAGAGCCGTAACTAGCCATTCCTGTGCCCTGTGCAAGAATTTGCATTTAGGCCCTTTAATTTATTTGGTGTTGGGAAAATAATAAAAATACATTACAATAGATTTTTAATAAGATTTATTTTAATTAAATTTTTTTGGCTTTCATTTCAGCAAATTCATTAATTATACCTTCATAATTAATATTTTTAACGATATTGCATTCTATTGAAATAATAGAAATATTGGATAATCGTTCTTGTCCGATAGTTGATCTTAAATAATTTTTTATTAAGTTTAACTTGCTAAAACTTCTCTCGCACGAAGCAATAGAAACGGGAAGAGTTAGAAATATTCGAAGAGCGACATTGATATTTGGGTAAGACTCAATTAAACCAAAATCATGAAGAGCCTGTAGAATATTAAGCGGAGATGCAGTTTCTATATTTTGTATAAGAGTCGTTACTTCAAAATTAAAACTTTCAATTTCACTTGTGAATTCGTACTTTTTTAAATCTTTGCTATATTTAATAGCGAGATCTGCAGCCGATTTTTTTAAATCAGCAAACTCATGCATTGTAAAGACCAGCCACAGCGAAAGCAAAAATCGTCACAGATAGTTTTCATTTTTTCATAACGCCAATCTATTTGACACAATAGAGTGTCAAGAACACTGTAAATTTGTATTTTAAATAATTTTTCGGGTGTCAAGTTACTTCCTTCATCTGGTGTTTTATCTATTTCCATTATCTTAACTCTTTTTTTTCGTTTATTAAGAAATCCCTTTTCTATACTTTTTGGTTTGTTTTAAGAATATGATCAATAATAGCATCTGTTAATATTGTTGGCCATAAAGCTATATCATTTATTACTTCCATGTATCTATATATATCGAAGCGTTTTTTTGGACTATTTCTATCTTCTGCGTTTTCGCAATCCCTTTTTTCAGTAGCATTTTAAAGACTGCGGGAGCCCCTTCGGGGCCCTACGCGCCCGCATAGTTCGCTTACCGCTTAATCCGCCGTTCAGGTATACACCACATATGCGTACCACTATAAAGCAAAAAATGATGTCAGAATTTCTGCACGCCTTTTACAACCTCGAGACTAAGATTTTATTCGGGAGTTACCGTTTTCAATTTAGTAATTTTAAAAAAATCCTCGGACAGATTTATTTTTGTTACAAAACGTTACCTTAACGGATTTCTAGCTCCGCACACTGTAGAAAAATCTAGAAATACAGTTTTGTATATCGTAATAATAATAGTAGTTGCCAGAGAGCTCTATAAAGTAGAGAAAAATCTGTAAATTTAAAAACTATAAACATAAATTTAAATTTCTCAAAAAATAAATTAAAAATCTCAAAAGTCGCTACTTTTGGCTGATTTGTCTGAGGTCTCCGCTACCTCACTACGTCCCCTCTAAAAGTCGCATCAGTTGGGAACAGGGAACACTGGTGAGCAGACATCTAGGGTGTAATCTAAGGCGAAATGTAATCGCCAAACCGCGCTGTAGAGAGGTGGAAAAATTTTAAATTTAAAAATATAATTTCTTGTGAACAGCAGTTTGGGCCCCCTTCAAAGTGGGCCCTGTGCGAGTGCACCTGTTGCACCTGCCTAGTTACGGCTCTGGTATCTATAAGACTTTATTTAGTTAAATTATAACGAGATCCAGAAAGACAACTATTATTATTAATACTGTATACTAAAACCTACTAAAATGTTCTTCGCGAACTTTACGACTTTTAATGCCGTCACAATAAAGGAAATAATTTCAAATATCGATCACTAAGTAACATAGACCTAAACAGAGTTAATCACTGAATGGTGTTACATTATAGTGACGTTCTATCGTATCTACTTGCAACGTCACTTCACACTATTGTAAATCTAATTCCGTAAAATTACACTGAAATATACGATCACGAATCACTAATGAGTACTGGCATTGTGGTAATATCTATTCAATCAGAAATCGGTCGAGTCAATTACTGCTTAGGAACCACTGGCAAATAGACTGTCGGCTAAACAATCATTTGCTTGTGAATAAAGTACAGTAATAACATTTATTTAAACTAACGTATTTGTTCTCACATTTTAAAAAATAGATTAACTATCACTCGGTCTCACTAGGATAAGCTTCAATAAGGATCCATCTGTCTCTTCCTTTGTTGAATAGAATAAAGTGACCTTACAAGTATATATTTAAGTTTTGAGCAATTATTTTTGGATATTATGTTAAATGGCCGGCTTAAATAAATGTGTGGCGTCATCTGTTGTGAGATTTTATTAAAACAATTTATATTAAAAGAAAAAAAACTCTTATTTTTATGGGTAAAAGGCAGGTTTCTAAAATAATCTTAAATGCCAATAACGAATAAAATTTTTATTAAGTCTGAACGACNGGCCGGCTTAAATAAATGTGTGGCGTCATCTGTTGTGAGATTTTATTAAAACAATTTATATTAAAAGAAAAAAAACTCTTATTTTTATGGGTAAAAGGCAGGTTTCTAAAATAATCTTAAATGCCAATAACGAATAAAATTTTTATTAAGTCTGAACGACTCTTCTTCTATCTTTGCACCCTGTCGACCTTTAACCACGAAAATTTAACAGCACTAATGTCCCTTATATATGAATAACTCTAAGTTTAACAAAAAGTTAGAGGGAGTGAAATCAAGGAAGAAATGAGATTTTTCCAATGAGTAAACTGTAAATCAGCGCTACGCAAGTTGATATAGGTCTATAAAGGATATTTAAAACGGCAGGCGATAGCCAAGTGGTTACTTCGTGATAAGAATTTTCCCGCAGAGAATTAACTCTACACCGCGACCACTGGCGCCATCCTGCTTTTTTTCACTTCGTGATGTCCGCTGCCCTTCAAATTTTACATTTTATTATTCTTTAAATGTAAATAAAAATATTGCATTGTTGTAGAAAGCTAGAAAACATATTTTTCTCTAGTTTATTCCGTGCCGCCCTCTGGTATCGTAGATACGAAATATTGAGATTTATTTTCGTACAATGTATTTTAATATGTATTTTATGTCTAATTTTTAAAGTTAAATCTTAAAAAAATAAACATTCTAAAAGCTTTATTTTTTTAATCAATGTTCTGTTTGTCGTTAAAGATATGTAAATCNTTTTTCACTTCGTGATGTCCGCTGCCCTTCAAATTTTATATTTTATTATTCTTTAAATGTAAATAAAAATATTGCATTGTTGTAGAAAGCTAGAAAACATATTTTTCTCTAGTTTATTCCGTGCCGCCCTCTGGTATCGTAGATACGAAATATTGAGATTTATTTTCGTACAATGTATTTTAATATGTATTTTATGTCTAATTTTTAAAGTTAAATCTTAAAAAAATAAACATTCTAAAAGCTTTATTTTTTTAATCAATGTTCTGTTTGTCGTTAAAGATATGTAAATCATTGATAAAGATGGGCCTTATTTGTAAGGTTCAGTAACTGCTCACTAATTGTCTAATTCGTGTTGGTAACTATTGTAAACAAAAATGTGTTCTATTTTTACTTTCCTGGATGTTAACACGAGAAAGTTTTGTAATCGCATCAAATTCGACCTTTCTCCACGTGTTGAGACTTTTAAACACAACGTTAAGCAACGAGTTTATCGGCGACAGTTAGTAGCGCCATCTGGTATGATATTTTATTAAAAGTTCTTATATTTTTAACTATTATAAAATGGCAAAAAGCTTAATTTTGAGAGTAGGGATGAGTTTTATAAACAAAATTATAAATGCTAGTATCCAGTAAAATCGTCCAGTACGATCCTACTCGAGATACACACGACCATCTTTATCTCCCCACCCCTCGACCTTTAATCACCAAAATTTAATTACATCAATTCCTCTAATACACAAACCTCCCTGTAAAATTTGACAAATTTTCCATATAAAGTACAGGAGTTATTAAGCTTCAAACAGCATAAACAAAATCGTGTCCGTTCACCTCACACACTAACATCTTTATTTACAGAAAAAATTCAGCAACGAGTTACTTATCATTTTCGGGAAAATGTATAAACTCAAGGTAATAATACCAATATTCTTTATAGAGCCGCCATATTGGTTCCTTAGTTTCCAGGTTACGTATAGATTTCATGATCTGGTTTCATCCAGTAAATTGCACGTTCCTTCGAGTAAAAGTCACGGTATTCCTTTTATAATTTGAAATGAAGTATTTTTTCATTTAGAGGTTACTCTGACGTATAATTATAGGCTAAATAGGTTTCAAAATACTACAAGGATAAATTTATTTAGTTTAGAGAAGAAAGTTGGAGATACTTGTTAAAATAAGAATATACAGTATTTATTTTTTTATATTCACACGCATTTTTGCATTACATAAACCGCAAATGGACGTATCAGAGTAAACAATTTTATAAATTAAAATTACATCAAAATAAAAGAAAGCCTTTCTCTCAAATTTTATATATAAACTAGCCTAAATCTTCAAAAGTGTTTGGAATAAATAATAAGAAAGTTCCTAAATGAGGGAAGTTATGCATTAAAAACTAAATTTAATTATTTTTATAGAGAATTAAATTCTATTTACCTTATGCAGTTTTCATCCCTTCTATCAAATATTTTTTTAATGAAGATTTTGAGCATTATAGTACTGTACATCGCTAGATTTTACTTACAAACTGTGAAGCAAATACATCGTCTGTGTTTTGCTGTTCAGTTTAAGATGAACATTACTGTTTATGGAAAAGTTTTATCCACAAATTTAAGATTTTACCAAATAAAGGGATGACATTTACACAGGTTTTACTGTATATTTCATTTAGCCTAGAAAAAAAGAGTTGTGAAAGGCATGTTGATAGCATTTACCGTTTGTAATGAATGTAGGCTTATACAATAGATATATTTTATGCAATATTAATATTAATATTATCATTTAAACTATGATCCACAACCAAAGCCCATTTATCCTATATTACATGCAGGCTCACAGTGCACACTGCTCATGTCTAACAATTAAATTGAACGATGATTGAAATTACTAAATAATTAATTATACGGATATAAGATTTATGTTATTGTCCTTATTTTCCATTTTAAAGCTTATTAAAGCTCGACCAAAACGAAACTGGTATTTATGAAGTAAGAAAAGACGTTAGAATGAGGCCTGATCACCGCATCATTTACCCTACAGAGCATTTCTGGAATTATCTTTTATTGCTTTTTACTGTTCACTCGTTATATTCTTTCTGTTTTAAGAAATTTATCTTATTAACTCTTAAGATTGACAAATAGTAAGTCTTTACTTAACGCCCTTGATATGTTTTTCGAATTTGGAGATGGATAAAGATGAGTAATGAAGAATAGACAATTGCAAAGTGATGTTTAATTTTAAAGCAATAAAACAGATTGCTTTAGTATCAACGGGGTGTTGTAGCACCGTAAGCACCTCTGGATACACCCGTATTTTTCTATCTCCGTGTTATAACGTGTCATGTGAGAAATAATGTTAGCTAATGTCAAAACCTTATTTAATATCATTACTATATGCTAGATTCTTTCCTTAATTTTTTAACTCTTTCCTCTCTGTGGACAGTAAAAGGGATTTTTATTTCATACCCATCTTTCAGGTTTATTTCATATTCATCAGGATCATCAGCAGGATCTTTTATTTCCTACACATCACATCCATATCGTGGGTCTGACTGAATCCATTCGGAATTCATTCAAGCTCACGATATGGATATGATGGCCCACAATATGGGGGAAGCCGGGTGGTGAGAGACGGAGCCTGACATATCCGGGACTTGATGCCAACCAAAAATTCTTGGAGAGTTGCCCATCTAAAGATTTAAACCTTAATTCTTAAACCTTTTAAAAATTCTTTATTTCTTAAAATATTTTTGTATCAAAATTCGTCTTGGTTGTTAGGCGATTGATTCAACCCCAACGTCCCAAATCTTCTTTTGTTTCATCAGGTGATTCATTAGATGAAATAATTTTTTAATCTTGCTGTTTCTTCCAACTTTCTTGAAAAGGATATCGCAATTTGCAGGCCTGAAACATAATAAAATATTTTTCAGTATCACAGTATTAATATCATTTAAATAATCAAAGTTTTAAAGGGTGTTTAGTTTTAACAGTCATTAAACAAATATAACATATTTTAGTAAAAATTACAGTACTTTATGACAGTGAAACTGGATGAAAGCGAGAAAATTCGAAGAGAAATGGGATTTTAAACAGAAATCTTTGAGCTCAAATATCTTGTAACATAAACCTAACTTGAAAAATAGGAAATGGATAGGTAAGAAAAATATGCTGTTCGTAGAGGCATAACGAAGATTAAATAATATGAGAAACTGCAAAGAATGACATCTTAGAAGGCCTAAATGTGCGTTTAAAAGGGAGAGAATTAAGGGAAGATGAATTGAGAAGAGGAAGAAGAGATTTAGAAATCGAGAGTGTTTAAACAATAAGTGACTTTTAGAAAACAAGACACGAATCTCGAAGGAAGAAAATTTAGATTTAAATAAAATTTTAATAATTTAAACATAAATTTATATAGTTTTGTAATAAATTATTAATTAAAAATTTAAAATATAAAATTTTAAATTACCTTGTTTTCTTTCATTTCTATTTTCGTGGTACAATAC